>NC_045545.1:6640628-6835628 GCF_009769535.1 Thamnophis elegans
TCACCCACCTCGGAAGGATGGAAGGCTGAGTCAACCCTGAGCCGGTGAGATTTGAACCGCTGAACTGCTGAACTGCAGTCAGCTGAAGTAGCCTGCAGTGCTGCATTTAACCACTGCGCCACCTCGGCTCAGATATAATATAATGAATATAAATATAAAAATATAAATGAATATTTAACACCAAATAAAAGCGTAAGAACTCCATAAGGCTAAGAGATTTATTGGCTGCCAGCCAAGCAAGTGGTTTTTCCACAACTATCAAAATAGAGGAGAGAAAAGGGCTTTAATCCAAGTAGCCTATCAATGTATGTCTACCATGGCGTGGACATGAAGGCAAGTGTATTCTCCTTCAAAAGAAAAGAAATATAGATTCCCTCGAGCCTGCTGATTAATGGGAGGTTTAGGCGGGATCCAAAAGAGGGGTAGATTTACCCTCTGCAATAAACTATTTTATTCTTAGCTTTAATAACATTTCAGGGAGACTTTAAAGTAGAGCCATACAAGAAGGCTTAAATGAAGTTCAGCTGAAGCCTGTGGAAAAAGTGAATCAGAGCAATTATTCCTTTAGAAACAAAGAACTGCAAAAAATCAACGCTTGATCTAATGATCTCATAAGCCTTTTGAGATCACCTAGATCCTTTGGGGGGGGGGGCGCGGAAGGCTTGATATGTCCTACAAGGACCTATCCAGATGTAAAACTTTTTTTTTTAGAAAACCGCATAAATAGTCTAATCTGCAATGCTTAACAAAGACTCTTTGTTATTTCTGCATGCGACATTTCTAACAACTGTTAGCAATCTGGTTTCTACAATTGGCACTTGCAAATAATAGTCGGGGGGTGGGTTATGCCTGCTTATTAATATATGGCTGCATTTGGAAGCTGTATTAGATGGTATTGTGGCTTACATATTTAACAACTGATAATACTCGGATATTGTGGTGTAACTGTTTATACTACTCATATGCTTGACCTTGGCTGATCTTGAAAAACGAAGAAAGGCTGGCTCTAGTTTAGGACTGAATGGAAGACATCAGGAAACGGCTATAATCATAGTTAGATTGGGAAGTCAAAAAAAACAACATCCCATAAGAGGTAACGGTAAAAGCAGCGGTGGGATTCAAATAATTACCAACCAGTTCTCTGCCCTAATGACCAGCTGGGTAGGTGGGGCTCGGTGATCATGTGATCATGTGGGTGTGGCCAAGTCATGTCACTCAGGTCGATGGGCGCTTCGCCTTAGTTGTTACAACGGTAATAAGGGTTAACTGGAGGAGGCAGTTTCTGTAGCAGGGCAATAAAGATTAAGCTAGAAACCAACACCAGAATGTTTCCTTCCTGCCTTCCTTACAGGATTAGCCTGGAAAGTGGGGAAAAACAAAAGATTTCTTCCAACAATCGGTTCTCCTGAACTACTTAGAAAGTTACCGAATAGGTACCTATTTCTCCCGAATAGGTGCGAACCGGCTGAATCCCACCACTGGGTAAAAGTATTTAGCCGAGGTGGCGCAGTGGGTAGAGTGCAGTACTGCAGGCCAACATCAGCTGACTGTTATCTGCAATTCAGCGGTTCTAATCTCACCGGCTCAAGGTTGACTCAGCCTTCCATCCTTCCGAGGTGGGTAAAATATATTGGCTCTTTACTCAACTGACCACATGGGCATCTGAGATCTCAACCAAACCTGGATTCAAAACACAGCCTACAGAGTTGCCCCTGCAGGGCCCCATGGGAGTCTGACAACCAATCAGAATACATTTCTTACACAGGAACAGGAAACAGAGAGGTGGGACTGACAGGTTTATAAAAGCCTAGCAAGCCCCTCCCTCGGCCCTTCTCTTCTTCTCCACCAACATTGAAGCATGTGATCACCTTTTCTGTTCAGGGCTCAAGCCATGTGGGTCCTGTCCACCATAAACCATCTTCCAAGCAGCCTCCATGTCTCCAGTGTCTTTTTCCCCACTTGGAGCCGAACCCAGAAGGACATTTCTTTCATCACATGCTAAGCCAAAATCAAAAGCACATATGATGGCTTAGGGTGATATTTGAACCAAATCTTTGCATGTTTAGTCATGCAGTTATGATTTGAAACTGAACTATAACTCGTATATTCTCACAGATTCCCATAAGCAGCCTTCCCCATCCCATTCCAAACGCAGCAATGAACAACTATATCAATATAGCTCTCCTGTGAGTTTCGACTGCAGAACTTTGCCCATAAGGATGTAATGGAATAGAGTTGCAATATTTCATGGCACGTAGCATATAGTTAAAAAAGCCTAATTCTGCTGTTATAGGCTCTAATGCATCGCAGGCAAATATATCTGGAATGCATCAATATAAATTCAGACGTAGATCAAAAAAGTAGAGAATGTGGGAAAGAATGAGCAGTTACGTCCAAACCAAAAAATGGGAATTTAAGATGAGCAATTTACATGGCAGAGATTCCTTTTAAAAGAAAACAATCTCTCCTGATTACACAGGAAAAACCACCACTTTACTGTATTAAAACAGGCCTCTGTTAAACTTCAAAATAATTTCCTTTCAAAGCTGGATCATTCCATCACCGAATAAGTAACATAAGAACAATTGCATGTTTCTAAAATGCATTTTACACTTGAGAATCTTGACAGGAAAATTAGATTTACTCTCAAGTGAAACACCGTGTTTAGGGCAATTGGCATTCAGAATCAAGAGTCCTATTACCCATAACTTCCATCACTGCGTGCTTTTTACAAATTCCTTTTCTGCGATAGACATTATTTTTAATCTAAAAGATTGATTTTTTAAAAAGTTTCAAATCAAGTTTTGAGGCAGAAAGTGAACCAGCAATGAAGCTATTAGCAGCAATAGGCAGAGTTATTGCCTGATTTAGTTGTTAAAAAGGCAGGACAGCTGGCTAGAATTCTTAATCAATCATTAATCAAGATTTAAGAAGCATTCATATGTCAATATGAATCCTACAAAAGCAATATAAGAACTAACACACATCTTTAGAAAATTGAATAAAATATTTTCTAGCACTTGAGTTCCAAATCAATGTATTTTTATGTGCTTCTGGTTACTACCCTTTCTATCATGTTTTCAAATAAAAAGAAGTGAAACGCAATATGAATCCTTATATTTCCCAGGCACAGCTATCACAAATAAATACAGTTATTTCAATTGTAATGGCAGATACTATTTTGCCAACACTAAAGATGCAACCCTGTCAAGTTTCATTTTCAGAATAGAGAAATCTTCTATAGAATAAAATATAATATAATAGCAAAGTTGGAAGGGACCTTGGAGGTCTTCTAGTCCAAACCCCTGCCTAGGCAGGAAACCCTGTTCCAGACAAATAGCTATCCAACATCTTCTTAAAGACTTCCAGTGTTGGGGCATTCACAACTTCTGGAGGCAACTTCTGTTCCACTGATTAATTGTTCTCATTGTCAGGAAATTTCTCCTCACTTCTAGGTTGCTTCTCTCCTTGATTAGTTTCCACCCATTGCTTCTTGTTCTCCTCAGGATAAAAGAAAGTTTTCTGGTTTATACCATGGTGAATCAATCCTTGAAACTATCACACTTCAGAATTTCAGAAATGATAAATGTAAAACATAGAAAGAAAAAAATGGCAGCTTCCAGGATAGTATTTTATTACCTCCTATGAAACAACTTATCCTCGCACTTCTTGCCATAGATTAGGGTGTCAATTCCCAATGACACATTGTTCATCAAGTGATGTATAGTGACTTTTTTCCCCTTCACTAAAACGGGGTTTATTTTATGATAAATCACTACTTAACACACTAGTTTTGGGAAAAATACTAAATATTATGAGTAAAATTAAATTAGCAATAGCAGTTAGACTTATATACCGCTTCATAGGGCTTTCAAGCGCTCTCTAAGCGGTTTACATAGTCAGCATATATCGCCCCCACAGTCTGGGTCCTCATTTTCACCCACCTCGGAAGGATGGAAGGCTGAGTTCAACCCTTGAGCCGGTGAGATTAAACCGCCGAACTGCAGATAGCAGTCAGCTGAAGTGGCTGCAGTACAGCACTCTAACCACTGCGCCACCTCGGCTTTGGAAGGGCATATTAGCTTCCTTGCCAACCATTGAATCACCTAATTTAGTTGCAGCCTTCAATAGTCTCAGATGCTCTAGTCAACATCCCAAAGAATTCTGGAAATTGAAGTCCGCACATCTGGATGATATCTTGACTGGGAAAGCTGCTTTAGTGAGAGAACATGCGTAATCTACTATGGTGGACATAAGATTAAAGGTGGCAAGATATTTTATATTTTGCTCATCCAGGCCTTTGTTACCTTTTCCTAATAGTGAATCCTGGATGTGCAAAAGAGGAAATATCTTCTCATTCGTTTTTTTTGCATCTGAAAAGGTTTTTGTTACAACCACAACAAGCCTTGTAAAATCCCCATGGATCAGGAAATTTCACTAAAGATAAAAAAAGGAGAACTAGTGTAGTGGTTAAAGTTTTGGATCTGGGGCAGGGGAGACCCAGTTCAAGCCTCCCCTTACAGCAGTGGTGGGTTTCAAAAATGGTTCGAACCTACTCTGTGGGTGTGGCCTCGTTTGTGGGAGTGGCTTGCTGCCCATGTGACCGGATGGGAGTGGCTTGCCACCCATGTGATTGGATGGAGTGGCTTGCCGTCCATGTGACCGGATGTGAAGATGCCGATGACACTTTTCCAGAACCAGCTTAAATTACCTCACACACAGCACTGGCATGCATAAGAATATGATGTCAACTTTGTTTTTTAAAAGGAATCTTTGGTTTGCGTTAAAAACAACTTCAACACACGCAATGTTCTGATTGCACCACAAACGCAGTAGTCATCCTTACCTTTCACAGAGACACTGAGTTTTATAAATATGAGCATGATAGTGTAGAATAATCATATCCAAGGACCAGTGGTGGGTTTCAAATAATTTTGGAACCTCTTCTGTAGGTGTGGCCTGCTTTCCGGGTCCACTGGTGGAACCTCTTCTAACCGGTTCAGTAGATTTGACGAACCGGTTCTACCGAATAGGTGCTAACTGGTAGGAACCCACCTCTGCCTTACAGCCATGAAAACTAGATGACTTTGGGCCATTCTCTCAACCAAACCTAACACAGGACTTTGTAGGATAAATAGATAGAGCAGCAGCTATTATATCCGAGTCAGCTTGAACAAAAGTTGCAATAGACAACTAAGGAAGAGTTATGTATATTATTTTGAGTTGAGAAGTATCCTTCTCAAGTATCCTTCTCAACTTGGATTTAATTTGGATGGCAAATTTTAAATTCAATCATTTTTTAAAAATATTGATGCAAAAGTGTATAGAGAATTTAAATTATTTTTTAAATTATCAATCAATTCTCTACAAGCGCTTGCTGGCATCTAGGGTGTCAGCACGACCCTTGTTTTCATCTGAAGTATCATTCTAAGGCACGGGTTCCCAACCAGGGGTACTAGCAACCTCTGGGGGTACAAAACAATATTCCAGGGGGTGAGAAAACCTGGGTTCAGAAGTTTCAAAATTACAGTGTATATGCCAGAGGTGGGTTCCTACCAGTTCGCACCTATTCGGTAGAACCGGTTCGTCAAATCTACCGAACCGGTTAGAAGAGGTTCCACCAGTGGACCCGGAAAGCAGGCCACACCTACAGAAGAGGTTCCAAAATTTTTGAAACCCACCACTGGTCCTTGGATATGATTATTCTACACTATCATGCTCATATTTATAAAACTCAGTGCCTCTGTGAAAGGTAAGGATGACTACTGCGTTTGTGGTGCAATCAGAACATTGCGTGTGTTGAAGTTGTTTTAACGCATCTTCATATCTGGTCACATGGGCGGCAAGCCACTCCCATCCGGTCACATGGGCAGCAAGCCACTCCCACAAAGGAGGCCACACCCACAGAGTAGGTTCGAACAATTTTGAAACCCACCACTGGTATATGCATAATTATATGCATATATTATTTTGTAAGGGGTGCGAGAAATATCAGAAGCGTTCTAGGGATAAGGGGGTAGGGAAAAGGTTGGGAACCCCTGTTCTAAAGAATCCTCACATTCAATTGCCAACTATGCTCAGTTCAGCACCACAATCTCTCTACTTACCCCTCTACGCCATTAATCTACCTTCTTTCTAAATTGCAAAACCAAATCCAACTTGTCCAGCACTAGGGTGTGTGGTTCAGCACTCTTCAGTCTGATGTTTAGACCGAAAACAGAATTTATGATCTAGCAAATGTTGAGCCTCTATTATGCAGCCTGGAAATGCTTTGCTGGAGGAACAGAGTGATCTCACCATTCTCGGTATTAAACTGTAATAATGAACAGTTTAAACCAATCCCCGTTATCAAAATACAGGAAGTTGTGCAGAGTCAAAGCATAATGGTAATTAAGTTGAAGGCCAGTTCACCCAAACTTTATTTAAACAGATGGGCTAATGCAATTCAATCTTCTTTGTGCAAGCCCTTCAAGACTTATTCCTCTGCTCAGGGTCTTTTCAGAATCAGATAACATGGAAATGGGACATGTATTACTTTTTGAAGCTGAATTTGAAAGAGGTTCTAAGCAGAATTTTTAGTCTTAGAACATTTCCATTCAAAAGCTCTGAAGTGTAGCAATGTTAGCTAGAGATGGGAGAGGGGCTGCCTGCCCCTTGCTTTTCATATGCTTAGGTTGCCCTTTTACAAGAATTAGCAGCCAAGCAATTGGAGATTCTTCTTCTTCAGATCTTTCTCTATCATGTGTGCAATCACTCGTGATTATTGCCTTTTTCCTGCTTTTACAGGGCCAATGGTTTATTCCTCCAACTCATGAAAATGAATGGCAATCATTATGATACAAACATGGCAACATCCAGGGGTTACTGGAAAAGAGTTTCACCAGTCTTCTAAACCGAAAACCACCAAATTCCGTCAAGATACTGAAAAAATTAATTTCTATCATGGAATTTCAGAACTAAAATTGGCCTAAACAAATCATAATGTGTTGTGGCCCAGCAGGAGCCGTTGGAGCTGCCACCAGACTCTGACAGCGAGGGGCCCTATGAGTCGGCTCTGGAGGATGTGGAGGACCCCGGACAGGGTTCCGACTCCAAGCAGGGCAAAGAGAGGTTGGTTGGCCACCAGGTGGCCCCTGAGCCCTGGATCAGGGGGAAGAGACAAGGGAGAGTGATCCAGAAGCCAGCAGTGAGTTGTTCCTGGATGCACGCCATCGAAGAGCTACTAGGCGTCAGGAACAATTATGCAATTACAGGAGGTTCTTGCACTCAGCTGTGGTCATTAGGCTCCTCTCCAGACTATAAAAAAGATGCTTGTGACACGCCCTTCTTGAGGAGGCAACGCATTGACTAAAGAGAACATAACTAACTTGGCAGGCTGGATTGCTGCTAAGGTTTGTCTGAATTGCTGCCAAGGATTGTGGACTTGCTGCCAAGGTCCTTATCTGTTTGCTTACTTGGCTTTCAGCCACCAGAGTCTGGTCTTGCTATTAAAGGACATTCTCATTAAGCGTGTCTCAACTTTCGTTACTGGACGGAGGAGGGGGTCAGAACATATGGTGATCAGACAATTAGAGACGAACTACAATGCACTGAATTTGAGGCCATTCTTTTCTTTTAGTAATACAACATATCCTAAATATACATATGTGCACACACACCCTCTCTCCCTCCCTTTCGATAAAAATCTATACTGTAAACAACATATAACTCAGCTATCACTCAGGCACTTGACAAAATTGTCAATACTGATAGGAAAAAATAATACTGATGACTCTTTGAACCAAGCTTCATTACAATAGTAATTAAAGAGAATTTTTATAGCTGGAACAGGTGACAACCAACCAAGTCATATTTGTTACCGTTCTAAATGTTGCAATTCTAAATCTTCACTCTTTGCAATGCTTACCTTACACCAATAAGCAGAGCTATAAGCATCGAGCAGATTGGGTCAGCAATCATCAAACCATAATTCTGCATCAATAATGCAGATATGATTACACCAATACTTCCAAGGGTATCAGCAACAATGTGCAAAAATACACCTGAAAGGAATACATATTGAGTAAAAGGTATAAAAACGTTTTCCAAGATCAATTTTTCAAAGTGACTTTAAATAAAGGGCCAGAGAATAACTACGTACACCATCATTTACTTAAAACACATTAACGACGTTCCTCATAGCTAGCTTGACTATTATGGTCCCTTTTCGGTTGTGTTTTCAGCACAATAACACTCCAAGCCCATATGAGACTACACAACAGAAGCAGGGCCGCATTATGACATTTGTGGTCTCTCCCCATAAAAATATTAATAAATATAAAATTACATATGATTTCTTTATAGTTTATAGAGAGTTGTAAATAAATGATTATTTTGCAAGAATCAAAGGTTGCAAATTAATGATGTGACTTATTAAATTATCTCAGTAGCATTTAATATATTGTATGGCCAAGCTTTTGAGTTGAAATGTGCATACATTTTATTTCTATTTGTACGTATCTGTATTCTATTTGTTGTGTGTATTTTCAAAGCTGAAAGGCAAGGCATGAAAATATATTTTACTTCATAGGGGTTTTTTTTCTTTCTGATTTCCAAAAAATGAGAAATATTGTTATAGGCCCTTGGGACTGTGCATACGCAACAACTTGGTTATGATCAGGTTGTCTGAAAGTTTTCCAAAGTAAAAAGTAGATGGTGGGTCTTTCAATAGTTAACAAAAGGCAGGTTGCTCCTAGGAGACTCCATTAGTAAGGAAAATGATCTCACTCCTCATTATCAGTTGTATAAATAATATAGCATTTTCATCAGTAGGGTAAATAAATTAGTAGATGCATATTCACTAGTCTTTATAGAGACCATTTTTGTCATAGCAACCATTATTAATATTGCTCTCCCTTAATAGAAAGCCATCTGGAGGGCTCTTGGAATAAATATGTTAAAAACGCAACTACTGAAATAACTTCTCAATAAATTTTCTCATATCCCTCTAAAGATCACCTGTTCATTGACTGTCTCATGACTGAAATGATTTTTGAGAACTTGACATTTTTTGGGTAATTATTTTTACAAAATATTTGATCCGGCATACATTTGGTTCAATGGTGGGGTTCAAATAATTTAACAACCGGTTCTCTGCCTTAATGACCAGCTGGGTAAGCATGGCTCGATGGTCATGTGACTGATTGGGTGTGGTCAACTCAAGGTCACTCAGGTCGATGGACGCTTCGTCTTAGCTCTTATAATGTAATAAAGGTTAACCGGAGAGGCAGTTTCTTTATGCAGGGCAATAAAGATTAGGCTAGAAACAACACCAGAATGTTTCCTTCCTGCCTTCCTTACAGGATTAGCCCTGTAAAGTGAAGGAAAAAACAAAAGATTTCTTCCAACAACCGGTTCTCCGAACTTCTTAGAAAGTTAACAACCGGTTCTCATGGGTAGGTGCAGACTGGCTGAATCCCACCACTGATTTGGTTGCAACCAATAATGCAAGCTACAGCGCACATCTCCAAATACAATACCACAAAGAAGGAAAACTTTGGCAAAGCGTTGCTGGATAGTTTTTTTGTTGTTCGAATTAAGAAGTTTTGCCAGTTTTCATAACCCCTTGTGCACTTCAGGGGTTGGATTTTTTTTCCCCTTGTCTCTCCACACATTCTTTTTCCTGACGAATTGCAGTATTTAAGTTTTTATACAGTAGTATATTCACAGATTTGGGGACGTTTCAAAGTCAATGGATTTCCCCCCTCCCAAAAAAACTGTTTAACAGCTATCCAAAAATAAGGAATACAGTCCCTTCTCCCTATTGATAAACTTGAAGGCAAAAATGCTATTCTGTGTGCTGCCTTTTAATCAGAGAAAAATAAAACTACAATAATCAAGTTACCGAAGTCGCTTTATATACATGAGGAAGTCAGAGGTTTGCAAGAATAAAAATATGGTACATGAGTAGAGTATAAGGAGATTTTTTAGCACCCTCTGCAGTCACATAGTGGAAATACAGATTAGAAAGTAGTTCTCTCTCTACACATACACACACACACACACACAGTATACACTTCAAAAATCAAATACTGATGAGGTTTTGTGGGAAGGAGGGTGTGTGGAAAACTGAAGATAGCTATGTGAAAGTGGAACCAACAACTTCAGCAAAGACCAAGAAACTTGGGATAGATCAGAAAACTTCTCCAGGTAAGGTAAGGATGAGATATCACCTATGACAGGATCAACTATCAGAGTAAAGGAGACTTTTAAAGAATGAAATCAGAAAATAGTAGCTATAAGACAGTGGTGGGTTGCTCATCCCGTTCCAACCGGTATGTTGTAACGGGGCTGGCGGCGTCCTCGTGCATGCGCAGTTCACGCATGCGTCTTAGCCTGCGCGATGCTCCAGCTGCTCGCAGAGAATCGCGCAGGCGCTGTATGTGCCATGCGCCTGCGTGGAAGCACAGAAGCCTTCAAGACCGGTAAGGAGCGCGGGCGGGCAGGTGGGCCCTTCGGCGTTCCCGGAAGTTACTTACTTCCGGGTTCACTGACCACCAGTCCGCGCGGACCGCCGCGGACCGGTTAAAACCCACCCCTGCTACAAGATCAAAACTGTTAAGTAATGATATCTGCTTCTAGATAAACTATGTCTAAAAGGTGTTTTAAAGAACCGGCAGATATTGAACGAACTTTTAACTGGCAAGATAGAAATGGTATTGAAAGTAGACTTAAATTGACAGGACAAGAGAATGGCTTCAAGAAGGATGTTTCACTGAATCTACACATAAAATTGCCGAGGCTTTTAACATTCAAAGCAGTGACAAACCAAAAGAATATTTTCTGCTACTCAAGTTTACAAAAGAGGCTTGTAAATATTTGAAGAAATCTGTGTGATGGGACAAAGAATAATAAAAAGAAATCAAATCCCATGACAATATTTGAATGAATTAAAGGTTAAGATTGCTAAAAGTTGGTTTACAAAGTTGGTGTATTTAAATCAAGGTTAAAACAAGACATGTTGTCACCTCTGGCAACCTTTTAAGACCTTCTGCTGACATCAGGACTGGAAAGCTGAACTTTTATGGATTTGTTTAGATTAAGAGATGGAAAATGGAAACAAAGAGGTTGTTTTTTAGTTAAGGTTAGTTTGTATTACATTTCACTATTCTTAATAAAATTATATAGGGTGATAGATCGATAGATCGACAGATTGACAGACCTAAGTAAAAATCACTGGCTTACAATTGTGAATTCAAATTGTAAATTCAAATTGTAATTTGTAAAGTGCTAATTTAAATGCAATACATAAAGTTACAAAAAGAAAGTCACATATCAATATTGATTATAAGCTTAATTATTCCACTGTTTTTTCCCAAATGTTCCAGTTTGTAGTTAAAATATTGTTAACAACAGAAGCTGAAAACAAGCATGAATGTGCTAGAAAATCAGAGGTATGAATCAGAATTAGTATGCTTTGGTTTTTTTTAATAATAAGTTTTTGTTTTGTTTATAACATTTGTTCCAAAATTCCAATTTCAATTGAATAGTGTGTTGTCTGGGTACAAGTCGTTTTAGGAAATAATAGTCAAGATGTTCACAACAGTATTCATTACATTAGTACCAGTGTTGGGATTCAGCCGGTTCGCACCTATTCGGGAGAACCGTTGGTAACTTTCTAAGCAGTTCGGAGAACTGGTTGTTGGAAGAAATCTCATTTCATTTTTCCCCACTTTGCAAGGCTAATCCTGTAAGGAAGGCAGGAAGGAAACATTCTAGTGTTGTTTCTAGCCTAATCTTTATTGACCTGCATACTATACTTTTGTTTCGCATTAGCCTAAATGTAACACAAGGTATCTATATCATACCTTCTAAAATCTGTTTGCTGGATCCTCCAGCCATCTCAATGGGTTGATCATCTGTAAAATGGTACAAAGAAAGAAAGACATTTATCCTTTCAATGTGGCCTTTTGCTCAAGAATCGTATTATACTTCAGTACACCTCCCGATCTTCCTAGCCAAAGAAACCAGTAAGCACTTAAGTTAAAAATGAAAGTAAATTCTCCAAAACCACAAGACATTTCCAAGCATTTTGCACCTTATTTAATATAGGATAAAAAGCAGAGAAAATGAGATGCAATGTAGTCTCAACCATCCTAAGAGGCTTATTGTCTAATAAACGTGTACAGAAACAGGATTTCTAGGTATGAATTCGTCTGGGTAGACTTCCAATTCACATTAAAGAATCAATAAGCTCATTATGATTGTACATGTATACTGCTATTTTTTTCTTTTTTATGTATATTGAAATGGAATTATAAATACCATCAACACAAAAGGGAGTTTGCTCAGAAGCTGAAATACCCAAGTGAATTAGAGGAAGAGTGGGAAGCAGAGGAGAAAAAGATAGGAAGAGAGGGATAGGAGAGAGGGTGAAGATGAGGTTATAAGGAGGAGTGGTAAGGGGAGGGAGGAGGAGGAGAAAGGAAGGGGTAGAGTAGAAAATGATGGAGGGAAGAAAGGAGTAGAAAGGGGGAGGAGAGAGGAGAAGGAGAAAGGAAGGGGAGGTAGAATAGAAAAGATGGAGGGGAGAAAGGAGGTAAAAAGGGGGAGGAGAGAGGGGGAAGAAAGTGTCGGATAAGGTATAAATATGGTTTATGGAGAGCAGAAGAGCCAATAACTTCCCCCCCCCCTTTGGTAGTTTGGTAAGATGAATTGATGTAATTAATTAATAATACAACATGATATTGACTATGTAATAGTATACATGTGATTATATGCTAGAAAATGGAAAACAAAATAAAATAAATTTCTATGAAAAAAAAAAAAGAATCATAACTCAGGTGCGAAGGGCCACATCTTCTTCCGGGAACAAGGGGAGGCTTCTGCTTTAGCCAAATTAATTTCAGAAAATTACGCAGTTGCTTTAATGAGTCACACTCAGCTGTGGTGCTCATGCTTTTGTGCGTTCGAAAGCAACGCTTTGTAATCAAATGAAAAGTATTCTAGAATCACATGTGCCCAATACCCCAAGTATAGTCAAACACTCGTTTAAAAATCAAGAAGCCAAATTACAATCAGGATAGCAATAGCAATAGCAGTTAGACTTATCTACCGCTTCAGGGCTTTCAGCCCTCTCTAAGCGGTTTACAGAGTCAGCATATTGCCCCCCACAGTCTGGGTCCTCATTTCACCCACCTCGGAAGGATGGAAGGCTGAGTCAACCTTGAGCTGGTGAGATTTGAACTGCTGAACTGCTGAACTAGCAGTCAGCTGAAGTGGCCTGCAGTACTGCACCCTAACCACTGCGCCACCTCGGCTCTTAATACTGTGTATTAAGGCAAAATTAATATGACAAGAACATTACATCAACAATTCAGGAAAGATTTATCTGATGATATTACAAAGATTCACAGTGCTCTGAAACTACTCTATTAATATCTCAGTATATCGGAGGTTCCCAATTCAGGTGGTTAGTTTTAACCTGCAAAGCCCCTTATGGCTTTGTCCCAGGTCATCTCCTTCAAACGCCTTCTCTATTCAGTCTTCAAGGAGCCGAGGTGGCGCAGTGGGTTAGAGTGCAGCACTGCAGGCTACTTCAGCTGACTGCAGTTCTGCAGTTCGGCCGTTCAAATCTCACCGGCTCAGGGTTGACTCAGCCTTCCATCCTTCCGATGGGTAAAATGAGGACCCGATTGTTGTTGGGGGCAATATGCTGACTCTGTAAACCGTTTAGAGAGGGCTGAAAGCCCTATGAAGCAGTATATAAGTCTAACTGCTATTGCGATTGCTATTCTCAATTTAACAGGGATAAGGGTTTCCGCACCACATGTGAAATCTGTGGATGGCTTGTCCTCAGATGCTCAATGGATTATATTTTTACTAATTTTTATATATCTTTCAATCAATAGCTGTCGGACTTCAGACACTGGCTTACATTCACGGTTTTGTAAGCATTTTATCAGTTTTCTAAATTATCTCATGGCTATTTGATTCGGCTATAGCAAGCTACCAACAGTTTTCTCTGAGTAAATAAATATTGCCAAGTAATTTTCTTTAAAAACAGAAAGATGTAGAAAGAACCATTAAACCTTCACATAACAAAGGTTCTTTTTTTTTCTTTAGTTATACAGAGGGAAGACGCTCTGCATATGTAAACCTGCCGAACACTGTCTCCTCTCTAATAAATGCATTAAATTTACTTGCCAAAATGTAATAAGCAACAGCACAATTAGCATATTCTTCCTTAAGGGTAGAAGATAGCACTGCTGAATATTATTATTCTCAACACAATCCCATAAAATTTTAGCAAAGTGACAGTACATAAACCTATTGAATAAAGTCATGGAAATTAGATCCCAGGTTTAGACTATTGCAGCGTTCATACTGACCACAAAGCACCTGCTTTTCGTAACAAGAACATGGTTTAAAGCAGAAGAAGAATGACGCTTCTCTCCTCTGCATTTGATTACCTCCCTAAACTAAAATTCCCTGGTTCTTTTTAAAAAATGTGGTTAAAACTATCACGTATCTTAAAGAAACTAAAAACAAGTGTAATTTTAAGTACCACCTTACATATGTTTTTATGTTGAGTTTTACATCGCCCACTGGTCTAGAGAGATGGTCAGTTTCTAAGTATGACAAATAAATACATATGTGTTGTGGCCCAGCAGGATCCGTTGGAGCTGCCACCAGACTCCGACAGCGAGGGGCCCTATGAGTCCGCTCTGGAGGACCCTGGACAGGATTCCGACTCCGCAGAGAGGTTGGTTGGCCACCAGGAGGCGCCTGAGCCTTGGACCAGTGGGGAGGAGACAAGGGAGTGTGATCCGACGTCGTGCATTGGAGCAGTGGGGAGGAGCCAAGGGAGTTGTTCCTGGATGCCCGGCACCGAAGAGCTAATAGGCGTAAGGAACAGTTAAGCAGTTACAGGAGATAATTGCACTCAGCTGGTGGTAATTAGGCTCCTCTCCAGACTATAAAAGGAATGATTGTGCACACGCCCTTTTGCAGGAGTCAACGTATTCACTAAAGTTGGAGAACTTTCGTGGCTATCTTGGCAGGCTGGATTGCTGCCAAGGTTAGTCTGTGCTGGATTGCTGCCAACGTCTTGTCTGTACTGGCTTGCTGCCAAGGTCTGTGTGTAAATAAATCCTTGCAGTATCTTTGTCTCGGCGTGCTTTGGTGTAGGAGGGGGTCCGAACACATATGGCACAGCATCATATAGCCAAATGGCAGCACATGCACATCACAATTTCTGGGAGCAGACATATGATGCATGATGTAGATCAGGGGTGTCAAACTCACGACACATTGACCTCAGATGACATATCACAACTTCCCCCCCCTTCGCTAAAACGGGAGTGGGCGTGACCAGCGTGTGATGCATCCGGTTCGTCGCGATGAATTTGACACCCCTGATATAGACTGAACTTTTTTAGTAACTGAGGTAAGACCAAAGGTTCCCTTACTATTTTCTTTCAAATCATTATTATTACAGAAACAGCAGGAAATTGATTAGCTGGCCAAAGATAAGATTCAACAATTTTCAAATCATCTTTGTTACTGGAAGACTTTAGCCTCTTTTCATTGTACCGATAAGATCGCACAGGATGGGCCTTCTCCGGGTGCCATCAGCTGGACAATGCCGGCTGGCGATGCCTCGGTAGGGCCTTCTCTGTTGCCGCTCGGCCCTATGGAATGAGCTACCCCCAGAGATCCGGGCCCTACCCACTCTCATGGCCTTCCAAAAGCTATTAAGACCTGGCTATTCCGGCAGGCCTGGGGCTATTACCTCTGGATGAGGTCCAGCCCCGCTTAGATTGGGTGCATGTGTGGTTTTTTTAATTTGTCGTGTTTTATCTGTTTTTAATTTCTTTAATTTCTGTTGCTGTAAGCCGCCCGGAGTCCTCCGGAATTGGGTGGCCTATAAATTTAATAAACAGTTAAACAGCTAGACAGTATCTATCTAAGTATCCCGTTTTGAAGACACATAGCATATAAATGTGCAAGCCTGCTGCACATTACCACATACCTACCATGGCAATAATCGTGAGAATGTCCATGCTCGTGCCCATGGGAGTGGTTATGTCCATGTTCATGCTTGGAATCGTGACTGTGGCCATGTCCTCCATGACCGTGGTTGAGACCCCCATTAAACAGTGAATGGCTATGTTCATGTCCTGCAGAAAGAAAATTTATGGATGTTATTTATCACAATACATATCAAGATTCTGGATTCGATTAAGGTTACAAAAAAGTTATACGTTGAGAATCTAGCAGAAAGAGCCAAATTAACATTCTAGTGTCCCTGCAAGTAGATGTTAAAACAGGTAACGTGCTGTACTTAAAGGGATTGCAAAATCTACATTGGAACAATTTAATGGCATTTGTGAATTTTATTTATTTGCACCGTTGCTGTACTATACCAAGCTACAGAGAGAGCCAAGGTGGCGCAGTGGTTAGAGTGCAGTACTGCAGGCCACTTTAGCTGACTGTTAGCTGCAGTTCAGCGGTTCAAATCTCACCGGCTCAAGGTTGACTCAGCCTTCCATCCTTCCGAGGTGGGTAAATGAGGACCCGATGTTGGGGGCATATGCTGACTCTGTAAACCGCTTAGAGAGGACTGAAAGCCCTATGAAGCGGTATATAAGTCTAACTGCTATTGCTATTGCTATTGCTATAGTTCTGGGGAAAAAATGTAATTTTTATGTAATGAATTAATAAACCACAGCAGCTATTTTAGAAGCCCTGATCTTTCTTCCTTGCAGGAAAGGATGTTTTTAAGATGGCATTGAATATTTATATTAAATACATATTAAAATATATTAAAAAAATATCTGCAGACCAGTGCAGTCTCCTGACCACAAAGTGCCCTTGATTAATTGAAATTAATTAATCATTAACACAGCTTGAGTGCAATTACATTGTATCAGTAAGCCATCTTGGTTTTACTTATTATTTTTGAAGCACCAGCTGAACCACATTGTTTTGGACAGATACAATGGTAAACTGTGTTTAATAAGAGTATGGAAAAAGGGGGGGCCATGGCTTTATTCTGAGTTTACCTATAATCCGAAGCACACCATACAGTTCAAATAAAAAAGTCTGTATTTTTATTTCACTCTTTCAACAAAAGTGCATATAGTCAAGGCGATGGTTTTCCTAGTTGCAATGTATGGCTGTGAAAGTTGGACCATAAGAAAGGCTGAGAGCCAAAGAATTGAGGACTTTGAACTATAGTGCTGGAGAAGACTCCAGCAGACCCTTGGACTGCAAGACGATCAAACCAGTCAGTCCTAGAGGCATCAACCCTGACTGCTCTTTAGAAGGCCAGATCCTGAAGGTGAAACTCAAGTACTTTGGCCACCTAATGAGAAGGAAGGACTCACTGGAGAAGAGCCTAATGCTGGGAAAGATTGAGGGCAAAAGAAGGGGACGACAGAGAATGAAGTGGCTGGATGGAGTCACTGAAGCAGTTGGTGTGAGCTTAAATGGACTCCAGAGGATGGTAGAAGATAGGAAGGCCTGGAGGAATGTTGTCCATGGGGTTGCGATGGGTTGGACACGACTTCACAACTAACAACAGTAATGTCTATGTTAATTACTCATTATTGCAAACTATATATTTTTTTACCTTAAGCGCCACAATTCTTCTGCAAAGGATTTTTCATATTTTGTATATTCTAAGACAAATTAGTTGATCAAAGAAAAAGTGCTACTTGTTCAAATGAATCGTAGTGTCAATTTTAAGCTTTTATCCTGTTTTGACTAAATTAAAGAGATGTGACAGTTTGCATGACCTTTACACAACGGACAAAAAACAAGATGCTCTGAAGCTTCTGGCGGACATTCCAACGATTCAAAAAATGGGTAACACTTCCTACCAGAACCATGGGAATGGCCGTGTCCACCATGTTGAAACACAAAGATTCCTATCAGGTTTACAAGGAAGCCAAGTATGGAAACAGGAAGTAGTCTTTCGTGATGCACATCAGGAGGCTCAAGCGCTCTCTGTAACGGAAAAACAAACTGTTTCAGTGAAACTCATACATAGATTTCACGAATGAGGTTTTCTCAACTTTTCATAAACATTAACACAGTCTAATTCGGAATGTTCGTTTGCTAGAACCCAATGGTTCACAGTAAGCATTCACAGTATAATCTCACTTAACATTGTAACTCAAATCACTCCAAGAAACAGGCTGATGGGAGATTTGAGACATGATCACCAAGTGCACAAATAATGTATGGCGTTCAATGAAGAAAAAGTAGGCACGATGGCCATTTAGATGGCTTTTAATTGGTACTAAACATACCAGAGATGAAAAGGTAATAATTCTAGATACTTCTGGCTATATGTAAGGTTCAGAAAACATTAAGGGAAATAGTAAAATGTACATATAGTGTGATCAAAAGGACTATTATTTTACATACATTTTTAAAGTCTTGAAGATTTGAGAATGCCAGATTTTCAACTTTGTTATAGAAAAAATGATGGGATAATATTCCTTGAAGAATTAGGGTTGGTATATAGGATACCAGCTTCTGCACAGTTACTACTAAGTAAATCTCACTGAATTTCATGTCATTGTTTCTGCAAGATATTTTTAAATTGTCAAATCCTGAAGACATTTTGATTCATTTCCTATCCTAAACAACTAGGTAAGACTTATTTATCTATTGATCTTATACTCTGCCACAATCAAGTGATTCTCTTTTACATTATCTGGGCTGCATTTAGCAATAACTTCATCCAAGTGAACATAACTGGATTTAAAAATAAAAACTCACTTGCTGTGCAAAAAATGTCTTCCTTTAACAAGAGGAAAATATTTTAACCATCTTCAAACATACCTCAACCCCTTCAGAGAAATGAAGAAAGCAGTGAAGATCAAAAATAGACCGTTTACAAAACCAGCTAATACTTCTGCTCGAACGTACCTAGGATGAGAAAAAGCACATCATTTCATTCTAGATTAATGCAAATCCACAACTAATTTCATGTCTTGCCACTATTCTGGCTAATAGAGAAGATAAATACTATGTAGCTGTGTTTTATCAGTTATCCAAATAAGTAGAATATAAAGAGGCAAGGAGTGGGCCTTTTATCATTAAAGAGTAGTAAGGTGTCCCCTCCTTAAGTCTTGAAATACAGTACTTCAACTATTTCAGTTCTTCCTCATTCCATTTAATTTACGTTTTATATTACAGAAGGGATTGGCCGAATAAAAACCATGTTAAAAAAAAGTAGACAGGTGGACCAGAGTGGGTTCCTACTGGTTCGGTAGAACCGGTTCGTCAAATCTACCGAACCGGTTAGAAGAGGTTCCACCAGTGGACCTGGAAAGCAGGCCACACCTACAGAAGAGGTTCCAAAAATTTTGAAACCCACCACTGGTCCTTGGATATGATTATTCTACACTATCATGTTCATATTTATAAAACTCAGTGCCTCTGTGAAAGGTAAGGATGACTACTACTGCGTTTGTGGTGCAATCAGAATATTGCGTGTGTTGAAGTTGTTTTAACGCAAACCAAGGATGCCTTTTAAAAACAAGTTTACATCCTATTCTTATGCATGCCAGTGCTGTGTGTGAGGTAATTTAAGGTGGTTCTGACAAGTGTCGTTGGCATCTTCATATCCGGTCACATGGGCGGCAAGCCACTCCCATCCGGTCACATGGGCGGCAAACCACTCCCACAAAGGAGGCCACACCCACAGAGTAGGTTCAAACAATTTTTGAAACCCACCACTGGCCAAATTCCGCAATAAGTATTTATAGACTGATTCCATTAACCATTCTACTACAAATCCCAGACTGTTTTATCAGCATGTTACAATAAAATTACATGTTCTTTTCCAATTATTGTCAAGGGTGACTGTTTCCACAAATAGTTTTTCAGAACTTGACCACTTACCCGTAGGAAAAAGCATCATTAGATCTCCACTTTGAAATGACTGAAGCTGCCAGTCCGGCTAACAGAGCAGTACAATCAAAAACATGTGAAATGAATCCGATATTAAACCTAGACTGGGAATATAAAGATTTTAAAAAATCAGTTAAATACAGAAAAGTTATAGAAAGTAAAATACATTAGAACATTTTTTTAAAAACAATACTAATAGTTTAAAAAAAGTTAGTAATAGTGACAACGCCCCGTTGGACCTGTATTTACTTAAGTTGATATTCACCCAAATCTCTCACAACACATATACAACGCACTAAAAATGTGCAGTCCATTCAAGACCAAGAACCAATTTAATTGAATTTATCAATAAATACAAGTTTAATTTAATTTTAAAAATAATACCAAACAGTCCCATTCCATAGCTTTGTTAACAAGGTCACCAGTGCAAATGATGCCATATCTCACAGTTTCTTGAAAGATGAACATAATTTGTTTGGGCTGGAACTATTATTCACACCAAATATAATACGTACATATCCTTTTGGTAGTTTTTGACTTCATTTCAAAGTGCAGCTTTGATTTTTGACTTCTTACAAAGAACTATGTTATCAAGAGTTACTAACAAATCCTCAAATTTACAGCTGGATTAAAAACGGAATAATACCTTTCATAAAGCCCTTCATGGTATTGGACCTGGGTACTTGAGAGACCGCCTGCTGCCAATCACCTCCACTAGACCTATTAGATCCCACAGATTAGGCCTCCTCCGAATTCCATCCGCCGGCCAATGTTGACTGGCGACTACCCGGAGGAGAGCCTTCTCTGTGGCTGCTCCGACCCTCTGGAACGAACTCCCCGTGGAGATTCGAACCCTCGCCACCCTCCAGGCCTTCCGCAAAGCCGTTAAAACCTGGCTGTTCCGACAGGCCTGGGCTAAAGAGCTGTTGCCCCATCTCGAATGGTATGACTGTTGTGTGTTTTTAAATTATGTATTGTTATGTTTCGTTTTTTATTTTTTGTCTGTACCCCCCCCTTCCCTGATTTGATTTGTTAGCCGCCCTGAGTCCCCTTCGGGGGAAAAGGGCAGCATATAAATATAATAAAATGAAATGAAATTAGGCTCATTACATAAACTTATCTGAGTCAAATGAAATTAATCAGAATCCATTCTGAGACATTGAGAGAATGCATTCTTAGCCAACACAAATCTGCCCCAATATCTTGCATTAGCTTTAGAGTTCTTTCCTTCCTAAATTTCCATCCATGAAGCAAAGAAGGTATCGACTGGAGGAAGGGCTTTCTTTGCGAAGGAAAATTAAATATGGAACACTCTCACCATGAATGCTTCCCCCTTCTTGACCAATTTTTCCAGGTACGTTAAAGTTGATGTAGTTCAACTTTAAACCTTTCAAACACAAGTACCTTCCACCAACAACCCAATCAAGCTAAAATCCATGCCAGAAGCCTGATATAAATACTATAATTACAAAGTAACCTAGTTCAAATGCCCTCCAAAATTTAATAGAAATACACAATTTAAATGTCACCTTTCCCCGTCCATCAATTTACCAATTGTTTAAACTTAATCCAAACCTGTGATTATTTAGGTTGGATGCCCAAGAAAAAAAAGTATTTATTATGAAGATATTACTTCATACAAAGGCTACATCTTCCATTACATTTTGGAATTCAGGATGATAGGTATCATAGCACTGCAAGACAATATGATTTCATGATTTCCCTTGAACTGCTGCTTTTCTCAGTTTGAGGATATGAAACATTAATCAGTGGAACAATTTGTCTGAAGTTGTGAATGTCCCAATAGCAATAGTAATAGCAGTTAGACTTCTATACCGCTTCATAGGGCTTTCAGCCCTCTCTAAGCGGTTTACAGAGTCAGCATATTGCCCCCAACAACAATCCGGGTCCTCATTTTACGCACCTCGGAAGGATGGAAGGCTGAGTCAACCCTGAGCCGGTGAGATTTGAACAGCCGAACTGCAGATAACAGTCAGCTGAAGTAGCCTGCAGTGCTGCATTTAACCACTGCACCACCTCAGCCCAACACTGGAAGTTTTTAAGATGTTGGATAACCATTTGTCTGAAGTGGTTTAGGGTATTCCTATCTAAGCAGGGGTTGGACTCCCAGGTCCTCCAAGGTCCCTTCCAACTCTGATTTATATTATATTAATTATATTATATTATATTATATATTATTATCATTATATTATTATATTATAGTGTTGTGACTCAGCAGAAGTTTGCTGTGAGTTGAGTCGGGATGCAGGAATAACAATGCTGCTGGGGCTCGTTAGTGTGGTCTTCCGGAGATAAAGGACTGATGGTGCCACGCACTGGTTGCAGGTCAATGTTCATCGTTCGTTTGGTTCATCGTGCATCGGTCGTGGTTTGTTTGTGAGAGGCACTTGGATAAGTGATTTGCTTTTGGTAACCCTGATTCAAAGAGACACTTGGAGAAGTGATTTGTTTTCTTTCTGTACACCTGGTGTTGCCATAAGAGATCTTTGTTTTTGCATTCTGTTATCTTCTTGCTCGAGACTTTATTTATGTTTATTTTGGGCTCGCAGCCAGCGGAAGCCAGGACTGATAAAGTTATTTCCTTTTAAGTCTGTCTGTTGTCTGTTAACGAGCGAAGAAGGGGGGGACAGAACATTATATTATATTTATTATATTGTATTATTATATTATGTTTATTATTTATTATTATATTATGGTGATAGTGATACATGTTTATGCAGTTTTAGTTTTAAACTGGACAAAAGTTGCAAAAAGATTCCTCTCTTCCCAAAAATTAGATATCACTTCTACAGCAGCACACGCAAATCCCAGCCACCAGCAACTACAATTAATTTATGCAAAAATCAATATCTGTGAGGGGGGGAAACATAAATAGACCTATACATTCAGTGAGACCTAGTTCAACAACTTAATAAACGCAGTGCAAATGGCATCACAATTAGGCATTTTATGGAGCACCAGTAATTATGTTTTCTAAAGAAGCCATTCCTCACTGAACCGGTTTAGGCACCTCAACAGCTCTAAACTGGACAAATTAAAAGAATAACGAATGACAATCCCTTACAAGTAATTGTTTCATTAACTCCTGTCTCTTAAAAAACTGGGTCGCCAACCATCATCTAAATATGGCGGAGAAGACATGATACTGGAGGGAGACTGTAGGCTTTTCCCAGGTACATTAGGACAATATGTGTGATCTGCCCAAACCTTTCTGGTTTTCACCTTGCAGCTTAAAAAATTGGCTTTGGGAAGGTTAGAAATACTTTTGGACTATATATAAAGGTTATCAATAACAATAAAAGAACAACAAAATTAGACGCAGCTAAGTTTTAACTAATAGGGGGAAAATGTTATGATATAGGATATAGTTAAATAAAGAAAGGATAATGATAAAATTATATACATGGAGGATTAGAAAACTTTGGTATTAAATATTATGGATGTTTAGCTAGAACAGGATATGAGGATTTAATGTTAAGGGAGGATTTTATAATAAGTAAATGAAATGCCAGTAGGTGATTATGTATTAAACTTTGGTATATTTTATGATGAAGGACGTTTAAATAATCATAGTCAAATAAAAGTGGAGGTATGATGATGGTAATATAATAATATCCGAGTTAAGATATTAGAATTAATATGAATTAGATTTGATGACGGTGGAAGAGATGCACAAAAGCCTTTTGTAACCAAGTGATACACTTTCTACAGTATGTACAGAAGGAGGATTTATATGTTTGTTTTGAAAATATTTTTTTTTAAAAAATTGGCTTCTACTAACTTAACTGGTATCTAAAAGTAAAGGTGGATTGGCGCAGTACTGGAAGAAGGAAGAATTGCCTACCATTCAAGAATGGACGTTAAAATAGCAATAGCAATAGCAGTTAGACTTATATACCGCTTCATAGGGCTTTCAGCCCTCTCTAAGCGGTTTACAGAGTCAGCATATCGCCCCCAACAACAATCCGGGTCCTCATTTTAACCCACCTCGGAAGGATGGAAGGCTGAGTCAACCCTGAGCCGGTGAGATTTGAACAGCCAAACTGCAGAACTGCAGTCAGCTGAAGTAGCCTGCAGTGCTGCATTTAACCACTGCGCCACCTCGGTAGTAAAGTAGTACGTAGTAAACTTAGCAGAGATGGCCAAATCTCAGCATATTTGAAGGACTATTCAAATGAGAAATACAAGCTGGAATGGAGAAGATGGATTGACTACATTTGAAATAAATATCGGACTAAGAAATTTCAATTAGCTTATGAATGAACAAGGAATGTTACAACTTATCTAAAGTTAGCTTAATAAAACGGGTGTTAAAGTACAACAGGGAGGTAGGATGCCATAGTTAGTTAGCTTATGTTAGTGTATGATTGTTAAATGTTTATACCATGTATTTTGCTCTGGGAGGTTGGGGGGAGGGAGGGTTGGAGGGGGGGCAGGGAGGGAGGGAGCGGAAATATTTGTAAAATTTATTAAAACTCTTTAATAAAAAAATAAATAAATACTAGAATGCGAATCAATAGACGGAACACATTGCAATTTATGGTGGACCTGTAAGGAGGCTAAAAATTAAAAATTGGCTGGAGGCAATAACAGGGGTTAAAATAGAATGGAAACCTGAAGTTTTTTTTATTAGGAATTATGTCTGTGAAATACAAAAAAAGATCCAGTATTTAATACTACATATAATTACGGCAGCAAGGATTGCCTTTGCCCAGAAATGGAAAAACAAATTAATCCCAAGCGAAGATGAAATAATAGAAAGGTTATGGACTGTGCCGAAATGGATAAACTAACTAAGAAATCCAGGGAAAAGAAGAATCAGAATTCTACCAGATATGGGATAAATGGTATAGGTGGATGGAGGAAAGAAACAAGAATCAATGAAGGAATATAACAAAACTCAAAAAACAATAGTTATGAGTAAAATAAGTTAAGAATGGTGAAATCCAAATGAAATATAATAGAAGGGGAAATAATATAAGGTGAGCGGTATCGATTGATGATTGCTATTATAAAGAACAGGAAGTTCATGTTCGTGTTGTATTGTATAAATGTGGTATGTCTAATTTTTGTGTGTGTAGTTTACATATTTGTTAATAAAAATCTTTTTTAAAAAGAAATATTGAAAAATCCAGAATTCATCCATTTTTAAGCACTACCATCTGTTAATAAGACTACAATTCCTCTTTCCAATATCTCTGCATGATCAATCACTTTATCAAATGTTTGCTTGTTTGCACGCTCTCGCCATGGGACTTGAATGTATCACAGCAGAGGAGCAGATAAAATAATGACAACCAGCCACCTCATACTCTCCTTGTTCCCAAGACCCTGCAGAAGATCAATCACAGGCATTCCTCGACTTACGTCAATTGAGCCCAACATTTTTGTTGCTAAGCAAAAAAAAAAAAAACTCAAAAAATAATAGTTATGAGTAAAATAAGGGTTAAGAATGGTGAAATCCAAATGAAATACAATAGAAGGGAAATAATATAAGGTGAGTGGTATCGATTGAGGATTGCTAAGATAAAAACAGGAAGCTCCTGTTCATATTGTATAAATGTGATGTACGTCTAAATTTTGTGCGTGTGTGTGTGTATTTTACATGTTTATAAATAAGAGGGTTAAGAGTGGTGAAATCCAAATGAAATACAATAGAATAGATAGATATAGAGATAGATATAGACACACACACACACACACACACATATATATTATTTGTTTTTTTATTTGTTTTTTTATTTGTGTAATATATATAGATAGATAGATATAGACACACACACACACACACACATATATGTTTTTTATTTGAAATCCAAATGAAATACAATAGAAGGGACAGACAGACAGACAGACAGACAGACAGACAGACAGACAGACAGACAGACACACACACACACACACACATATATATATATATAATATATATATAATATATAATATATATATATATATATATATATATATATAAATAAGCTGAGTGGTATCGACTGATGATTGCTATTATAAAAAACAGGAAGTTCCTGTTCATATTGTGTTGTATAAATGTGATGTATGTCTAATTTGTGTGGGTGGGTGTATTTTAAATGTTTGTTAATAAATAATAAATAAGTAATAAAAAATGATAATAAATAATTATTAATAATAATATTAATTATATAATAATTATTAATAAATAATAAATAAATAATTATTAATAAATAATAAATAAAATTATTATAATAATAATAAATAATTATTAATAAATATATAATAATAATGATGATAAATAGATAAATAGGAAAATAGATAGATAAATAGATAAATAGATAAATAAATAGCTCAATAGCTAAATAATAAATAAATCAAAAGTACAGGGGGGGAAACAGCCATGATCGGGTCTCAAGTAGACCAGGAGGGGAAGCCAACGGCGCTCCTCTCTCCCAGAGCCGGCCATCCCCTTTGGCCCGGCCTGGAGGGAGACGTGGCAGCACCACAGCGAGCGCCGAACTTGGCTTCTCCGCGGGGGAAGCGCCGCCCTCGCGGCTCTTCCGGCCTCCCCCCCCTCTTCCCGTACCTGTTGCTCCAGATGCCGTAGAGCAGCTCCACGAAGGCGAAGGAGAGGTTGAGGCAGAGGAAGAAGAAGAGGTTGCGCGACGTCTTGTCCGAGAGGATCGACCTGGAAGCGGGGGAATTGAAAGGGTCAAGCGAGCCCACCAGAGGCCCCGCAGACGGGCAAAGGCCTGGCGAGAGAAGCGGAAGGAGGGGAAGGCCGGGCCCGTCTCTCTCCCACGCCCGCTCGGCCTTAACCACAGCCGCACAGGCAACACCCGGAGACCCCCTCGGACCCGGTTCCCACGCAAGAAACACGTCCGATCCTCGAAACTGCCCCCACCCCACGCTGAGCCCCCCCCCCGCCCGATCTAACAAGGCCCACCGGCCCCTCCGCTCCACCCCGCAAGCTCGGATCTCCCCCCTCCTTTTGCCAGCCTTAAAGCTCAGCTGGGGCGATGGGAGTTGGAGTCCGGGCCAAAAGGAGGAGGAGGCGGAGGCTGCCGAATGGGCAACCTCAACGCGGCTCCTTCCTCCCCCCCCCCGATCCGCTTTAGATCCATTTAGATCCGTTTTAGATCCATTTAGATCCGCTTTAGATCCATTTAGATCCGTTTAGATCCGCTTTAGGTCCGTTTAGATCCGTTTTAGGTCCATTTAGATCCACTTTAGATCCGTTTTAGGTCCATTTAGATCCACTTTAGATCCATTTAGATCCGTTTTAGGTCCATTTAGATCCGTTTTAGATCCATTTAGATCCGCTTTAGATCCATTTAGATCCGCTTTAGATCCGCTTTAGGTCCATTTAGATCCGTTTTAGGTCCATTTAGATCCGTTTTAGGTCCATTTAGATCCACTTTAGATCCATTTAGATCCGTTTTAGGTCCATTTAGATCCGCTTTAGAGGAACCGAAAGAATCCACCACCACCACCCCGTCCTCTCCGATAGATCCGGCTCCCCCGTTTGTGCAAGCCCCCCCAGCTGGATCCCGGTTGCAACCTCCAGCCCGGTTCAAGCCGGCATCCCCAGCTGAGCACGAGGGGGTCCCGCTGCCTCCCCCCGTTTTCCTCCCCAATTCTCCGCCGCCGGTTCGCCTCCTCCCATTTCCCCGAGCGGCCAAGCCAGATCCCCGACACCCCCGGGGTGTTTTTTCCCCCGGCAGACCGGCCGATATACCTGCTCCACCTGCCCACCTCCCCACCTGCCAAACCCCCGGCGCTTCCTTACCTGAACCATCCCGAGACCTTTCGGAGCAAATGGAGCTTGGGAGGCTTGTACTCGTCGTCCTTGACGGACAAAGGCAGCATCTTCCCCAGCGGCGGAAGGGGGAAGCCGGGGCCTCGCCGGGCGTAAAGGGCGAGGAAGCAGCGACGCTTCCCCCGACTCTCGCTTGTCCGCCAGGAAGCCTCGCCGCCCGCAAGGCAAAAGCCGGCCTGCCTCTCTCTCTCTCCCTCCCAGCACCGACTTCCGGCACAGCCGAGCGTCGGTAGTGAGTCTGCGCAGTAGGAGGGAGGGGAGGGGGCGTGGCTAAGTTGTGTAGGGGGGGAGAGAAAAAAGAAGGGAGGGGGGAGGGCTGGTTTAATTTTTGCCCCGCCCAGTCAAGCGTCGGTAGTGAGTTTGCGCAGTACGAGGGAGGGGGCGTGGCTAAGTTATGTAGCGGGGGGGGGCGGAGAGAAAAAAGAAGGGAGGGGGGGGGCTGGGTTTAATTTTTGCCCCGCCCAAACAGTCAAGCGGGGGTCGTGAGTTTGCGCAGTAGGAGGGAGGGAGGGAGGGGTGGCTAAGTTATGTAGTGGGGTGGGGAGGGCTGGGTTTGATGCACCGTATAAGCGATCTGTGCTTCAATACTGGGGGTATCCCAGGGGAAACGGAGGTATGCAGGTAAGTCCTCAACTTAGGACCCCAACTGAGCCCAACATTTCTGTTGTTAAGTGAGTTTTGCCCCATTTTACAACTTCTCTTGCCATGGTTAAGTGAATCATTGCAGTTGATTAAGTTACTGTTGGAAGTGTAGGAAGTTATCACCCAGCTCTCTCCCAGAAAAAATGAAATATCCTAGGAAATATTGAAAAGGCAGAATATTTCTCTGGATGTGGAAAGAAAGAAGCATGTTTTAAAAGACAGAATAGCTGCCTGTAGGTTCCTGCCCATCCCCACTTTGTCAATAGGCCATTAAGCAGGCCAAGCTAGTCCACTTTACATAATAAAGGCTTCTCCACTTCAGCTGCAGGGGGATGGGGTTAAAGCATGATGATATTGACCCCAACTGACCACATGGCATCTGAGAACTCAACCAAACCTGGATTCAAAACGCAGCCTAGAGAGTTGCCCCTGCATGGCCCCATGGGTCTGACAACCAATCAGAATACATTTTACACAGGAACAGGAAACAGAGAGGTGGGACTAAACAGGGTATAAAAAGCCTAGCAAGCCCCTCCCTCAGCCCTTCTCTTCTTCTCCACCAACATTGAAGCATGTGATCCCCTTTTCTGTTCGGGGCTCAAGCCATGTGATCCTGTCCACCAATAAACCATCTTTCCAAGCAGCCTCCATGTCTCCAGTGTCTTCTTCCCCACTTGGAGCTGAACGCAGAAGGACATTTCTTTCCTCCGTTGGACAGGACCACATGGCTTGAGCCCTGAACAGAAAAGTGTGCTACTTACCATCCATAAATCTCTCCATGGTAGTGGATCTGAGTACTTGAGAGACCGCCTTCTGCCGATTACCTCCCTTCGACCGATCAGATCGCACAGATTAGGCCTCCTCCGAGTTCCATCCGCCAGTCAGTGCCGACTGGCGACTACGCGGAGGAGAGCCTTCTCAGTAGCAGCTCCGACCCTTTGGAACGATCTCCCCGTGGAGATTCGCACCCTCACCACCGTCCAGACCTTCCGCACAGCCCTTAAGAACTGGCTATCCCGCCAGGCCTGGGGATAAGATTCTAATCCGCCCCACCCGAATGCTGAATGAAAGTTGTGTTTTATTGTTTTATTTTTATTTACGCACTGTCTTATGTTTTATTTTGCACCCCCTTCCCATGAACTGTAAACCGCCCTGAGTCCCCTCAGGGAAAGGGCGGCCTATAAATAACAAATAAATTCAAATTCAAAGGTGATCACATGCTTCGATATTGGTTTGAAACCCACCACTAGATTGGACACACAAGGAATTTGCCTCTGCATAAGCACTCAGTGTAGATACAAACAATAAAATAATGTATTTATAAGATACCAACAGAAAGAGGTCGTAGAAATGATGAGAAGAATAATACTAATATAGATAGTCCTCGACTTACAACAGTTCACTTAATGGCCATTCAAAGTTACAATGGCATTGAAAAAAAATGACTTATGACTGTTATGACCTTTGCAGCATCCCTTAATCATCTGATCAAAATTCAGATGCTTGGAATTGTTTCATATTTATGACCGTTCCAATGTCCCTAGGTCATGTGATCACCTTTTGTGACCTGACAAGCAAAGTCAACGGGCAAATCATATTCACTTAACAACTAGATTGCCACTTGTCAACTGCAGTGATTCCCTTAACAACTGTGCCGAGAAAGGTTGTAAAATGGGGCAAAACTCACTTAACGAATTTGGGGCTCCATGTGTCATAAGTCCAAGGCTACCGTGCCGTACTTTAGGTAAAGATCCTATAGTACAGTGTTTCCCAAACTTGGCAACTTGAAGATGTCTGGACTTCAACTCCCAGAATTCCCAGGGAATGCTGGCTGGGGAATTCTGGGAGTTGAAGTCCAGACATCTTCAAGTTGCCAAGTTTGGGAAACACTGCTATAGTAGACAATATGGTACTGTGGTATTTAGGTGCTCAGCAGTGATGGCACAAGAGGGAAAAAAAAAGATCTGTGTTAGTTGTTTAACATAATTAATCAATCCAAAATAAATAAAAAACAAGAGCAGTAGCAGGAATAAAAAAATGCCAGTTCAGAATAGAATAGAAATAGAAATAGAATAGAAATGGAAATAGAAATAGAAATAGGAATAGAATAGAATAGATAGAACAGAACAGAACAGAACAGAACAGAATAGAATATAATTCTTTATTGGCCAGGTGTGATTGGACACACAAGGAATTTGTCTTTGGTGCAGATGCTCTCAGTGGACATAAAAAGACAAGACACATTCGTCAAGAATCACAAGGTACAACACTTAACGATAGTCATAGGGTACAAATAAGCAATCAGGGAACAATCAATATCAATATAAATCTAAGGATACAAGCAACGAAGTTATAATCCTACAGTCATCAGTGGGAGGAGATGGAGGAGCACATGCTGAACATAATTTAGACCCCTGCTAGGGAATAAAAAATGGTTTTATTCTGCCATGAGCTCCAAGGGGACCAGAAGAAGCTGTGTAAGAAGTATAGGACCTCCTCTGATGTCAGTAAGCTAACTACAGTTCTTCTGCAGGGATGGGTTTCTCGCCCCGCTCCAATTGGTTCGATTGGAACGGGGCCGGCGGCGTCCTCGTGCATGCGCGCAGTGCACGGAGGCGTACTACGTCTGTGCAATGCTCCAGCTGCTCCTGGAGGATCGCGCAGCCGCTGTATGCGTTCTGCGCATGCGTGGAAGCGCAGAACTCGTCAAAACCGGGTAAGAAACCGCGGGCGGGCGGGTGGAAGTTACTTACTTCCGGGTTCGCCGACCAACCGGTTCGCGGGGACCGCCGCGAACCGCCTGAAACCCACCCCTGCTCTGCTACCAGTAACCCGTGCCAAAGGAGCCATTTTCCACATTTGTTCTCCTTCGTGACCCGTCAAAACCGCGTTCCACAAAAGTGCGGTCGACGAAATCGCGTATGTGACGTCATCACAATGCGACGAAAAAGATCGAAAAATTGAAATAAAAATTAAATTACAGCAAGCCGATTCACATAAAGGTAAGCGTTAGGTTAAGGGTTAGGGTTAGGGTTAGCTTAAGGGTTAGGATTAGGTTTAGAGCGTTAGCGTTTAGCGTTAGGTTAAGGGTTAGCGTTAGGTTTTTCGTTACGTTAAGGGTTAGGTTTAGGGTTAGGTTTAGGGTTAGGTTAAGGGTTAGGTTTAGGGTTACGTTTAGGGTTAGGTTAAGGGTTAGGTTTAGGGTTAGGTTTGGGGGGGTTAGGGTAAGGTTTTCGCTTTATTTTTACATTTTCGATCTTTTTCGTCGCGCTGTGATGATGTCACGCGCTTTCGTCGACCGCGATTTTGTCGTCCGCGGTTTTGTGGTAGAACCGTTCTCCTTCATTTCTCCATCCCACTCTGCCTTCATTTGCCCTGCCACCAGTACTACCCGCCTCTTGTCATGAGAAGCAGACACGGTAGAGGGGAGGAAGAGGAGAAAGTAATGCTCACCGTCTCCCACAGGGTGTAGGCTGCAGAGCCTATGCATTCACAGACACATGCAAAGTAATGCTATAGAATGATTATTACTTGCTCACACTTTGCTTTCCAGAATAGAACCAACCCCCTAGGGAACCTGCCTTTTTGGGGGGAACAGAAAGAAGGGGGAAACAATTCTTCAGCTAGAGAGGAGGAGGTCTTTGGGGAGTAGAGAGAACTGGCGCTAAAAAAAACCCGCCTCTCCACATTACCTCCTCCTGTCGCTCATAGATTAATCCAAGGCATGGGAAAGCTGGCTTTTCAGCACCACAGCAGAGGCTCAATTATCTTGGCTTTTTAAAGGCAAATTAACCAAGGGGAATGTCCACAGCAATTAGTTGTGGGCAGGAGCAGAAGAATAGGCCCTGCCATTAATTTTGTGTTTTTTTTCCATTCAGTGGTATCCATTTTTTTAGAGATTGCCTGCAGTTTTCTTGGCAAAGTTTTAGTTTGCCATTTTGCCTCCTTCATAAGGCTGAGAGAGAACAACTAATCCAATAGCAATAGCAATAGTTAGGCTTATACCGCTTCATAGGGCTTCCAGCCCTCTCTAAGCGGTTTTACAGAGTCAGCATATTGCCCCCAACAACAATCCGGGTCCTCATTTTACCCACCTCGGAAGGATGGAAGGCTGAGTCAACCCTGAGCCGGTGAGATTTGAACAGCCGAACTGCAGAACTGCAGTCAGCTGAAGTAGCCTGCAGTGCTGCATTTAACCACTGCGCCACCTCGGCTCCTCTAGTTGTTAAGATCACCCAACAGGTTTTGTCCCTAAGGCTGCAACTCATGGTCTTTCAATTTAAGCCTGATGCCTTAAACCACTATTATTTTCACCCTCTTAAATTTACATTTGGGGCACCAAATTATTATTATTATTATTATTATTATATTATTATTATTATTATTATATTATTATACACAATTGTATCGCAGCGGCCAGTTGTTTCACCGTTTTAATATTATAATTTTTGCACAAATTCCAATGGATCATTTGTTGTTGTGTTGTTGTTGTGTTATCGCAACAATAGAATTATATCACAGCGGCCAGTTGTGTTCGCCGGATTTGGCATTACTAGTTGGGCCCCACCCGGGGGCCTAGAACATCATAATGTATTTTCGTAATATGCGTGCAGATCCAAGCAGTGCGGCTTTTTGCATTTGACTGATGGTGATTTTGTCAATTTTTAACTGTTTAAATGCCATTCCAGTGCTTTTGGAATATAATTTTTGTACAAATTCAATGGATCATTTGTGCTACTGAATTGTGCCGCAATTTATAATCAGTCTGTGTGATTTTTTTACAGCAGGTGACTATGTTGTTATTATTGTGTGTTGTTGTTTGTTATCATTATTATAGTTTTTCACACAGTCAGCCAGATGTATAAGCTGGATTTGACATTTTTATCTCCCTATCAAGTCCATCCCAAGGACCTGGACTAGGCAGATGTTATAGGATGATGTTAAAGTAGGGTTGCAGGATGTCAGCTGTTCCGGAGTAAAGCTGCCTTTTTGCATTTTGATTTTATAGTGATTTTTGTCCATGCTGATAGCTCCAGTTGTTTTGGACTTGCACCCAAACTGCCCTATCGCTAACCTTTGCTTTCCTTTGCCCACAGTTGTTCTATTCCCGTCTGTAGATCTTTGCATTATGATCAAAAGGTTAGTCTTTGAATTAAAACGCGTTGGCCTGTTAGCAGCCCCCTCCTGAATTTTGCCTTGCCATGGGCTTATTAACACGGTTTATCCTTCTGCAGCCTTTCCAGAATAGGAAGAGGCTGCAACGAGGAGGGGGCGCGCCCAAACAGGCTTTACAGCTGGGGGTGGGAGGGGGGGGGATCAGTAATAGCTTGGGAAAAAAGAGAAAAGGGGCCCAAATCCCTTATTCTATACCTGCAAAATTATCATTACCGACTTGTGTTTCCCCCCCCCCCCATTGCATTTGCAACCGCCTAGAGGAGGGGCGCTTTCTCTCAACAGGAAGCGCCGGGACTCGAACAAGGAGAGGGGCTGCGGGGGACCGGGGTCCAGCCCCCCCCCCCTTTTTTTTTTTTTGCATTGCGTGCATCCCACGTTGCGATGGGTGTTTTTTTAATTGCAAGATCTGGATCGTGCGGTGCAGCGCCGGGCGGTTTTTTGCAAGCCGGCGTTTGAGAACGGCTTCCCTTCCTTCCCGAGGCCACCGCGCGCGGCTGATAATGTGAGCTCGCTCCCGGGCGCCTCGGCCTCCTCCCACCACCCGCTCGGTTGCAGGTGAGCAACGGGGATCCTCTTCTGAAACTCTGGATGGCGGTGAAGAGGCTAAATTGCAGGGTCGTTATACGGAGCCGGGTGGGGGGGGGGCGGTGGGCGAGCAAGAAGAAAGATTTTGGGGATCCAGGGAAAGACGTAAACCGAGGGGCTCAGAAAGAGGATATTGGATCCAAACAACAACCTTACTGGATCCTTTGCTTGGATCCCCCTCGTTGGTTGTCGTTTTTTGCGTTTCTTTTGTGGACGAGAAAAAATAAATAACTGTAAGGGTGATGCGGAGATTTCATAATGCCAGGAGGAGAAGGAGTTGTATATTCGTCTCTGCGTCACTGGCAACCCTGTCGTACTATATCCCAAACAGCTTCCTTAACAGACTTGGGTGCCTATAAGATAATATTTGCTGTAGATGTATTAAAAATAGGAGGGTATCCCCCTAAAAAAGTGAGGTGCTTTGATGCAGGATTAGCAACTCTTTCATACTATATATCCCAAACAGCTTCCTTACAGACTTGGGTGCCTATAAGATAATACTTTGCTGTAGATGTATTAAAAATAGGAGGGTATCCCCCCTAAAAAAAGTGAGGTGCTATGATGCAGGATTAGCAACTCTTTCATACTATATATCCCAAACAGCTTCCTTACAGACTTGGGTGCCTATAAGATATACTTTGCTGTAGATGTATTAAAAATAGGAGGGTATCCCCTAAAAAAAGTGAGGTGCTATGATGCAGGATTAGCAACTCTTTCATACTATATATCCCAAACAGCTTCCTTAACAGACTTGGGTGCCTATAAGATATACTTTGCTGTAGATGTATTAAAAATAGGAGGGTATCCCCCCTAAAAAAAGTGAGGTGCTATGATGCAGGATTAGCAGCCCTTTCATACTTATATCCCAAACAGCTTCCTTACAGACTTGGGTGCCTATAAGATAATACTTTGCTGTAGATGTATTAAAAATAGGAGGGTATCCCCCTAAAAAAGTGAGGTGCTATGATGCAGGATTAGCAACTCTTCATACTATATATCCCAAACAGCTTCCTTACAGACTTGGGTGCCTATAAGATACTTTCTGTAGATGTATTAAAATAGGAGGGTATCCCCCCTAAAAAAAGTGAGGTGCTTTGATGCAGGATTAGCAACTCTTTCATACTATATATCCCAAACAGCTTCCTTACAGACTTGGGTGCCTATAAGATAATACTTTGCTGTAGATGTATTAAAAATAGGAGGGTATCCCCCTAAAAAAAGTGAGGTGCTATGATCAGGATTAGCAGCCCTTTCATACTATATCCCAAACAGCTTCCTTACAGACTTGGGTGCCTATAAGATAATACTTTGCTGCAGATGTATTAAAAATAGGTGGTTATCCCCCCCTAAAAAAAGTGAGGTGCTTTGATGCAACTCTTTCATACTATATATCCCAAACAGCTTCCTTACGGACTTGGGTGCCTATAAGATAATAATTTGCTGTAGATGTATTAAAATAGGAGGTTATCCCCCCCTAAAAAAGTGAGGTGCTTTGATGCAACCCTGTCATACTATATATCCCAAACAGCTTCCTTAACGGACTTGGGTGCCTATAAGATAATACTTTGCTGTAGATGTATAAAATAGGAGGCTATCCCCCCTAAAAAAAATTGAGGTGCTTTGATGCAACCCTTTCATACATATATCCCAAAGAGCTCCTTACAGACTTGAGTGCCTATAAGATAATACTTTGCTGTAGATGTATTAAAAATAGGAGGGTTTTCCCTAAAAAAGCGAGGTGCTTTGATGCAGGATTAGCAACCTTTTCATACTACATATCCCAAACAGCTTCCTTAACGGACTTGGGTGCCTATAAGATAATACTTTGCTGTAGATGCATTAAAAATAGGTGGTTATCCCCCCTAAAAAAAGTGAGGTGCTTTGATGCAACCCTGTCATACTATATATCCCAAACAGCTTCCTTACGGACTTGGGTGTCTATAAGATATACTTTACTGTAGATGTATTAAAAATAGGGTTTTCCCCTAAAAAAAGTGAGGTGCTTTGATGCAACCCTGTCATACTATATATCCCAAACAGCTTCCTTACAGACTTGGGTGCCTATAAGATAATACTTTGCTGCAGAGTATAAAAATAGGAGGGTATCCCCCTAAAAAAAGTGAGGTGCTTTGATGCAGGATTAGCTCCAGCAACCACAGTCTTTCTCCACATTTGTACCTACCCTATGCTTAGCTTTAGGGAAACTCATAGATGATTTATTCAGAAATAAGCCTTCCCCATGCTCATTCCATCCACATATCTTTGGCTCCTTCTGCGATTCTGGGATTTGAAGTCCAATAGTGCGACAGTTACGGAAAGGTGCTCGGAAAGAACTCATCAAACGCATGTTGGCTTATTTATTTATATGTTTGATGGATTCACATCCTGCCTTTTTATACAGGAGCAAAAGGCAGTGTTAATCGTGCACCTTATACCAGTGGTTCCCAAACTTGGCAACTTTAAGACTTGTGGACTTCAACTCCAGAATTCTCCAGCCAGTAGAACTCTGCTGGCTGGAGAATTCTGGGAGCTGAAGTCCACAAGTCTTAAAGTTGCCAAGTTTGGAAACCACTCCATGCAGCTTTGTATTACTGTCATATTGACATGCAACTCTTGCAATCTGAAGTTTTGTAAACACACACGTTTGGGATTGAAACCTGTTCTTCCTGAGTTGCATAATATGAAACTGCAAATAGAAAATATTAAGCGCACACTAACAGGTGAGGTGGTCATAAAACCCAGGACAAATTTTCAATAATATTTTTTGTCCTAAATCAGTTGCCTTGCTTCAAGATAATTCAGAGAAATAGGGTCAAAGAACCTATTCCTATGTGTACCCTCTCTAACGATATTGTCAGTTTTTTGTGCAAGAGTAGCTTAGTCATAGGTAACCTCCTTAAAATAAGGACTGATGAATGCTTTGATCTAGATGTGATGTGTCAGCAAAAAAAAAAAATTAAACCATCTGGTGAACAAGACAACATGCAGTTGAAAACAGTTTCCTTGTTTTTGTTTACTAAATGTGTGGTCTGTTTGGAAGTGAGTTTACATTCAGTGGCTCTCATTATAGAAGTTGCCGCGTAATGAAGGCATGATTGCATACTTTGGCAGGAAGTGTACCAAACCACAGATGTCAGATCTTGTCTCTCTGCAGTGATAGACTGTAGAAATATTAACATTTAACAGGCAGACTTTGAATGGAAAAGGTTTTGCCTACAACATCCTTGCTAGATCTATTATCTTGTGCCTGTATGCAAGTTAGAAATTCAGTAATTCAGTAAATTCAGTACATTGAGAGGTCATCCAAACTGGGGAAGGATAGCACAGCTCCTAAAGCAATCGACAATGCCTAATTTTGAGTTACTTCATTTTCCAACAGAAATAAAAGTTTATCCTAAACCAAGAACCCTGATAAGCACAGAAGAAAGCTTCCTTTGCAGGAATGAGGTGAGTTCAGCCAAATAGGATTCCTCTGTTAGATTGCTTTCATGCTTTTTAGAAATTAAAACATGATTTGTTTCCAATGCGTTAGAGGAAGACTATAGCATTGTCCATGTTTAAATATGTAAAAAGGTTACTGCTACTTGGCTTCCTACGCAGAGATACTTGGATTGATTTGCTGAACCACAGTGTATATATCATTTATATATTAAGTATCAGTCTCTCAATCCAATGCATAATCTCTTCATTGAAAATTATGAACCAATAATCTATCGTGCTAATCTACTGCCAGAGGCAGATTTTTTTAGATGTCCCAAATCTAGGCCTGAGAGAGAGCGACTCTCCCAAAGTTATTCAGTCAGCACTCATGCCTAAAGAAGATTAGAATTTGGATATCCCTAGACTTAATCCAGAAACACTTTACAATCACAAAGTTGAACATTTATTTTAGCAATAGCAATAGCAGTTAAACTTATATACCGCTTCCTAGGGCTTTCAGCCCTCTCTAAGCGGTTTCAGAGTCAGCATATTGCCCCCAACAACAATCTGGGTCCTCATTTACCCACCTCGGAAGGATGGAAGGCTGAGTCAACCCTGAGCCGGTGAGATTTGAACCCCGAACTGCAGATAGCAGTCAGCTGAAGTGGCCTGCAGTGCTGCATTCTAACCACTGCGCCATCTCGGCTCATATGTAGGGGATGGTTATGGTCGGGAGTGTGTTTACATAACTGTCAAGTGATGCATTAGTTGCAACTCTTTCTGAGCTGCTTGATTTGGTGACAGTCATCCTTGTTTTAGTTGCAATCTATTGTGACTATTGCAATGAGTTTGAAAAGTGTTTGGAAATTAAATGGGCGTAAAAATACAAAGTTCAGGTATCATATACTCCCTTTGTTGAAGAATCTGCACTTGCCCAATCTACCCATTTGTCAGAGCTGCAATTATATTCCTTAGCACATCTGTGTTAAATTGAACTTTAAGGATCGTTTTGCCTTGGACTCTGATTAATTCTACATGATACTTTGAACGCTGACACCATTGTCTGATGGGCACAACTTAAGATGGCGTTGATTCTTAAACAATCTGAACAACTTAGGCTCTGACTTAAAAATGACACCTCTCCTGCTATGAACATGCCTGATAACATAGACCAGTAACAAAGAAACTTTTGAATATATGTCATTGACTAAAGACATGATGGTAAACCTATGGCAACGCATTCCCAAAGTGACACGTGTAGTCATGTCACCCAGCACGTGCGGCCTCGCCTGTTTGTCTTCTGGGTTTCTGCCACGCATGCGGGGTGTGACAATCAGTTGTCCTTCGTGCGCGCGGGGCAGTGCCGAAAACCTGTGTGCGCAAAGCGCGGTGGCCAATCAATTGTTGGGGGTGCATGCACGCCAGAACCCAGAAGTTCAGCTTTTCCAGAGTGCAATCCCTTCACACAACATGTAACGGTGCCGAAAACTGGCCTGCGCATGCGCACCAGCCAGCTGCCATCGGGCGCACATGCGCGCTAGAACCCGAAGTTAGATTTTCTGGAGTGTGGCCCCCGACAAACACGCACGATGCTTCTGCATGACTGGATTAAAGTGCGTATACTTGATATATGGAAGAGGAGATTTCCTGTGGTTCCCAGATAATGGAATGCTCTTACTCTCTGAATATTTAGAAAATAGCATGAGTGTATTACTTTCACAAATCCTTTAAAATATTAAGTTGATTTTAGTGCCATGTCCTATTTTTTTATATTTTCATTCAAATTATTGCAAGACGTTTTGGTGTATAAGCAAAAGATTCAGTATATATTTAATAAATCAATGTGCAGCTTGACCTATCCTTGGCTTATTGTTTATTACTGCATACGGTATGCAGATCGAAGTCACCTTGGTTGGGAGGAACCTCAGTTTTGATGATTAGTAAACTACTCTAGACCAATATGTGAGAAGTGAGTATGCTTTTAGTAAGCCACCAAAAGATCAAGACTGGACTACCTCTAGACTGGACTACTGCAACGTGCTCTACATGGGGCAGCCCTTGAAGAGCATGTGTCCAGAATGCAGCCGTGCGAGCGATTGTGGGTGCACCTCGGTTCACCCACGTAACACCTATCCTCCGCGAGCTGCACTGGCTGCCTATGGGTCTTCGGATACGCTTCAAGGTTCTAGTCGTCACTTATAAAGCCCTTCATGGTATTGGACCTGGGTACTTGAGAGACCGCCTGCTGCCAATCACCTCCACTAGACCGATTAGATCCCACAGATTAGGCCTCCTCCGAATTCCATCTGCCGGCCAATGCTGACTGGCGACTACCCGGAGGAGAGCCTTCTCTGTGGCTGCTCCGACCCTCTGGAACGAGCTCCCCGTGGAGATTCGAACCCTCACCACCCTCCAGGCCTTCCGCAAAGCCCTTAAAATCTGGCTGTTCCGACAGGCCTGGGGCTAAAGAGCCTTTGCCACCCCCCCTCGAATGGTATGGTTGTTGTGTGCTTTTAAATTGTGCATTGTTCTGTTCGTCTTTTTTATTCTTTATTTGTACCCCTTCCCTTGACTTGGATTGTGAGCTGCCCTGAGTCCCCTTCGGGGAAAAGGGCGGCATATAAATGAAATAAATTCAATTCAATTCAATCAAGGAGAACTATCCATCCCAGATGGGTGAAGGTCATCTATGAGCACAATTAATGTCATGAAGTCCAACTAAAACAGTCTAACTCAAGTTGTACAATCAGTCCTGGTCTTCTATACAGTAGTTGTTAGATTATACTTTGGATATGGTAAGATGGGAATGCTTTGCTTTCATTTCCTAAATTTCAAGCAGCCAGCTTAAAGAAACTGCTTAGCCTTCATGTTGGTGCTAATTTTGTATATAACATTATATGATCATGAATGATTGACTAACTTTCACCTCTTTTTTTTTTCAAATACTTAAGGTTTTACCATACCTGCAAGCTACCTGGAAGAATTATGGGTATCCGGCTACTCCACTTCTCTTCTATCGTGATTTTTTTGCTGCTTCTGGTGGCAGGTGCATTAACAGCTTTACTACCCAATATTAAGGAAGATAAAATGCTCACTCTGCGAAGGGAGAGGAAGTCCCAAGGCCAGTTGGCTTCAGATTCATTTACTCTCATTATGCAGACCTACAACAGAACAGACTTACTCTTGAAGCTTTTAAATCACTATCAAGCCATGCCTCACCTGCAGAAAGTGATAGTTGTGTGGAATAACGTTGGGGAGAAAGCCCCTGAGAAATGTGGAATACTTTGGGGCCTCATCCTGTCCCTGTCATCTTCAAAGCACAAACAGTAAATCACATGAGGAATAGACTGCAGGTTTTCCCGGAGCTGGAAACAAAAGGTAATTATTGTTCTCTCTCATTATCTGATTCTACCTCCCTATCAGTAATGATGACGGCTTATAGTACAAGGAAGGGGCTGTTGATGAAAGAGAGGAGTTATTGATGAGTAATCCATGCAGCTGCACAAGGTATGTGAGAAAGAGCTTGAGAAAAGAAGTGAAAGGGTGCCTAAATGGGTTCCACCACAAAACCGCGCTCGACTAAACCGTGTAGCTGACGTCATCAACAGGGCGACAACAGCACGGAGACAGAAGCACGCTGTAAACGCTAAACCTAAAATTTAAACCTAAACCTAACCCCCCTAAACCTAACCCTAACCCTTAACCTAACCCTTAACCTAAACCTAACCCTAACCCTTAACCTAACCCTAAACCTAACCATAACCCTTAACCTAACCCTAAACCTAACCCTTAACCTAAACCTAACCCTTAACCTAACCCTAAACCTAAACCTAACCCTTAACCTAACCCTAACCCTTAACCTAACCCTAAACCTAACCATAACCCTTAACCTAACCCTAAACCTAACCCTTAACCTAACCCTAAACCTAACCCTTAACCTAACCTAACCCTTAACCTAACCCTAACCCTTAACCTAAACCTAAACCTAAACCTAACCCTTAACCTAACCCTAACCCTTAACCTAACCCTAAACCTAACCATAACCCTTAACCTAACCCTAAACCTAACCCTTAACCTAAACCTAACCCTTAACCTAACCCTAACCCTTAACCTAACCCTAAACCTAAACCTAACCCTTAACCTAACCCTAACCCTTAACCTAACCATAACCCTTAAACCTAACCCTAAACCTAACCCTTAACCTAAACCTAAACCTTAACCTAACCCTAACCCTTAACCTAACCCTTAACCTAAACCTAACCCTTAACCTAATCCTAACCCTTAACCTAACCCTAAACCTAACCATAACCCTTAACCTAACCCTAAACCTAACCCTTAACCTAAACCTAACCCTTAACCTAACCCTAACCCTTAACCTAACCCTAAACCTAACCATAACCCTTAACCTAACCCTAAAGCTAACCCTAAAGCTAATCCTAAACCTAACCCTTACCTTAAGTTGAATCGGGTTGCTTTCAAAGCGCTATTTAAAGCGCCCTTCTTTCTCCGCGCTGGCTGTTGTCGCCCTGTTGATGACGTCAGCGACGCGGTTTGAATCGGGCGCGGCTTAGTCGAGCGCGGTTTTTGACAGGTCACGGCCTAGATGATGATTAGATAAGATATAGCAGGTATGCCAGAGCTACATAACGGGAAGAGAAAGAATGGACCCTCCCGCCAAACCTCTCAGATCGTAAGAGACAGAAGGAGATCTGTACAGGTAGTCCTAAGCTTAACAACAGGGACCATTGAAAGTTGCAACGGCACTGAAAAAAGTGATTTACGACCATTTTTTCACATTTATGACTGTTGCAGCATCCCCGTGGTCACATGATCAAAATTCAGATGCTTAGCAGTTGACTGATATTTATGATGCTTTTAGTGCCCCGGAGTCATGTGATCTTCCTTTTGCAACCTCCTGACGAGCAAAGTCAGTGGGGGAAGCCAGATTCACTTAAAAACTGTCTTACTAGCTTAACAACTGCAGTGATTCACTTAACGACTGGGGCCAGAAAGGTGGCAAAATGAGTCAAGATTCACGGTAAACAACTGTCTAATTTAACAACAGAAATTTTGGAGGAAGGAAAAGGGGTAACCCTTCTGATTGTGGTGCATTCATAGAGTACGTTAAAAATAGAGATTGCAGCAATATATGAACCCAGCTTACACTTGAAATCATAAACATTCTTACTACAGAGTTAAGCCCTGTTCAACAAAGCAGAATCCATTTGAATCTAAAAGCTTGAATTCATGTTGCACAGAATGAAACATAAAACAACTTCTGTGATTGTTGGTATAATGCAGTGGTTCCCAAAGTTGGCAACTTTAAGACTTGTGGACTTCAACTCCCAGAATTCTCCAGCCAGGGCTGGAGAATTCTGGGAGTTGAAGTCCACAAGTCTTAAAGTTGCCAAGTTTGGGAACCACTGGTATAATGAGATCCAGAGGCTTTTTCACCAATTATTCTTCCTTTTGGGAACAAGGGAACATTTTAGCTGCTGATAACGTATTTCGGGTTCTCTTGAATTTGGCAAAATCCTGCCAAAGGGCAACTGTGTTTTCCAGTCACAATGAATATTGTTCAATTCGTTGTAAGTATTTTGCTCAGTAAATGTAGGCACTCATTAAAATGCATTTTTCTCCATTCAGCTGTTTTGATGATGGATGATGATACCCTAGTGAGCGCCTACGACCTCGTTTTCGCTTTCTCCATTTGGCAGGTAACGTTAGCATTCTGCTTTTCATGTTTATTTGGTACCAAAAGTGTTTTGAGTTATGTTACTGCACTGGTCTCCAAAGATGCTCTATGTACACCTATCTGGACCGATAGCCACTCACGCCCTCATGACCTCAAGACTGGACTACTGTAATACGCTTTACATGGGGCTGCCCTTGAAAAGTGTTCGGAGACTGCAACTACTCCAGAATGCAGCCGCGCGAGCGATTGTGGGTGCACCTAGGTACACCCACGTTACACCTATCCTCCGCGAGCTGCACTGGCTTCCCATTGGTCTCCGGACTCGCTTCAAGGTGCTAGTTGTTACTTATAAAGCCCTACATGGCATCGGACCTGGGTACCTGAGAGACCGCCTCCTGCCGATTACCTCCCAAAGACCAATTCGATCGCACAGGCTTGGCCTTCTCCGGGTTCCATCTGCCAGCCAATGCCGGCTGGCGACCCCCCAGGGGAGGGCCTTCTCTGTTGCTGCTCCGGCCCTCTGGAACGAGCTCCCCATGGAGATCCGGACCCTTACTACCCTCCCAGCCTTCCGTAAAGCTACTAAGTCCTGGCTGCTCTGGCAGGCTGGGGGCTGTTAAAGCACCCAGCCCCGTCTTAATTGTGACTGTTGCGGATTTTAAAATTGTTTGTATTGTCTTATTTATTCCCTCCCCTGTTTATTGTGAGCTGCCCGGAGTCCTTCGGGAGTGGGCAGCATACAAAACCAATAAACCTAACCTAACCTAACCTTAGAAATCACACTTGCTTCCAGTCACATTCAGAAATTAATCTCAAAGAAACAGAGCATACATAGAGAGGGTTTTTTCCCCCTTAAAATTGGTGATTTTCAAAAAATGCCAGGATCTTCTAAGGAGATCGTATGTCTTGTTAGGTATGCGTTAGACACAAAGGGAATTGCTATGATTTGAAATTCAGATTTATGTCAGATTTAACCAGCATACCAAATAGCAATAGCAATAGCAGTTAGACTTATATACCGCTTCATAGGGCTTTCAGCCCCCTCTAAGCGGTTTACAGAGTCAGCATATCGCCCCCACAGTCTGGGTCCTCATTTCACCCACCTTGGAAGGATGGAAGGCTGAGTCAACCTTGAGCCGGTGAGATTTGAACCGCTGAACTGCAGATCACAGTTAGCTAAAGTGGCCTGCAGTACTGCACCCTAACCACTGCACCACCTCGGCTCTTGTTATTTTTATATACTGTATGTTGACTTCAGCAGGATAATTTTTGTATGTTTGCTTCTGTGTGTGTGTACGTGTGTGTGTACACACATACACAAAAGAAAAATAACTGGTTTCAATTCTATATGTGTCTTTAAAATCTTCTGTATTATTGTATATAATTCAATCCAATTTTATTTGGCTTCATTACACATCCACCAAGCATGATAAAATGTGCCTTCATCTTTGTTACATTTCCAACATATGTTTGAAGAACTTTTATACATCCTAGCCATTTTTTCCAGTGAATGTACCAACAATACAGCATTTTATAAAAATTCTCCTTAAGACTGTAGTATTACTCTAAATTTCAGTTCTTTCAACTACATATTCTCCCATTGATTCATATGTATTATAACATTTTTAGCAATAGCACTTAGAGTCTTAAACTTATATACTGCACCCATAATGCTTTACAGCAATCAGCATATTGCCCCCAACAAATGTAGATCCTCATTTTACTGACCCTGGAATGATGGAAGGCTAAGTCAACCTTGAGCCTGTCAGGATCGAACTCCAGACCTTGGGCAGAATTAGCCTTCAACACTGCATTCTAATCACTGCACCACCATTTTAATCTATTTTATTATGCAGTTCTTCTCTTATTGTTATTCTACATTCACCTTGACAAAGTTCTAATATATCACTCAATCACTTGTGTTTAATAATCATTTCTTTTCTATAAAATGCTTCTATGCCGAGACCCAGGACAGTATTTTGGGGGGAAATTTATATCTATTCCATACATTTATATCTATTCTCAGTACGTCAGGTTAAACAAAATGGTTTTTAAAATCTACATTAACCTTAGTCCTATTATACTGTAGATAGCTATGCAGTCCAACTCTCAAATCATGCCTCTCTTAACTCCAAAAGTCTCCTGTTTCTTAGCAACCTCTATTCTATCATCCGGACCAAAGGACAGGCAGCAAAATATAACTTCAAATTAAATCTCCCAGTCCTCCTTTCTTTTGTATCTTGCAACACCTTATATTTAACTCATGGTTTTCCCCTCTGCCGCATAAATATAGATATTAGCAGTATAATTTTTTTGCACATTTGACTCAAACTGAATTCATTACAATTCTGCGTGTATTTTGAGAGTTGAATTAGAATTAGAATTTTATTACTTGTATGCCGCCCTTCTCCGGGAGGACTCAGGGCGGCGAACAATTCAAGGGGAAAAAGGGGAACATAAAAAACAAAATACAAATAATAAAAGTAGACAACAGTCGCACAACCATACATGTCGAGAGGGGAGGGAACTCATCACCCCCAGGCCTGCCGGCAAAGCCAGGTTTTGACGGCTTTTCGGAAGGCCTGGAGAGAGGTGAGGGTCCGAATCCCTGCGGGGAGTTCATTCCAGAGGGCCGGAGCTGCCACAGAGAAGGCCCTCCCCCGGGTAGTAGCCAGATGGCATTGGCTGGTAGATGGCACCCGGAGGAGGCCGACCCTGTGAGATCTAATGGGTCTGTGGGAGGTAATCGGCAGCAGGCGGTCTCTCAAGTACCCAGATACCCAGTTGGTATAGCATACAGGTAGTCCGTTTAGTTCAAAGTTACAATCTCATTGAACAAAAGGGACTTAAGACCATTTTTCACAGTTACACAACCTTCGCAGCATCCCCACAATCGTGTGATCAAAATTCAGATGCTTGGCAACCGGTTCATATTTATGACCATTGCTGTGTCCCAAAATCATGGGATCTCTTTTTATGATCTTCTGATCAGCAAAGTTAGTGGGGAAGCCAGATTCACTAAACAACTGGGTTACCACCTTATCAACTAGAGTGATTCACTTAACAATACCCCCAAGAAAGGTTGTAAAACTCACTTAATAAATGTCCCATTTAACAACATAGATTTTGGGCTCAGTTGTGGTCGTAAGTCGAGGACTACCTGTAGTGACACGAGTTCTAAAAGACTTTAATTCAAATCTTACCTTTGTTGTGATCTCCCTATGCCCCCTTAGGCAAGTATTTCAATTGCGCCCTTTGGAAATCAATCATATTGGTTCTTATAAGAGAGTTCTTAGTATCATACAGATTATAAATTTGGTGCCTTTTCTAAGAGCCGAGGTGGCACAGTGGTTAAATGCAGCACTGCAGGCTACTTCAGCTGACTGCAGTTCTGCAGTTCGGCTGTTCAAATCTCACCGGCTCAGGGTTGACTCAGCCTTCCATCCTTCGGAGGTGGGTAAAATGAGGACCCGGATTGTTGTTGGGGGCGATATGCTGACTCTGTAAACCGTTTAGAGAGGGCTGAAAGCCCTATGAAGCGGTATATAAGTCTAACTGCTATTGCTATTGCTAATATGTGAATTACTCTTTAAATTCAGGATATTGCTGATGTGGAAGATCCCCACAAGACCAAACCTCTTCTGGATTTTCAGAAATAATCTCAGTGCCCAGTCTGAGAATGAGATGCAGGAGAAAAAAAAATTAACCCTGATCTTTTATAATATAGCAGAGAAGACAACACAAATATCTGTAGAATACATAGGCAAACTGGGCCCTATTGAGTACATAAAGCATGCCAATATTAAAAATCAGGGCTTTTTCTGAACTCTACTCATCAACATTTTAACTATATGTCACAAAAGGCAGTTAAATTTGCAGTGATAGTAAACTTGAGCGTGGGGAACATCTTATTAACAAGTCTTTTTTGTGTATATTTTTGTTACTGGGTCATAAGAGCCGAGGTGGCTCAGTGGTTAGGGTGCAGTACTGCAGGCCACTTCAGCTGACTGTTATGTGCAGTTCAGCGGTTCAAATCTCACCGGCTCAAGGTTGACTCAGCCTTCCATCCTTCCGAGATGGGTGAAATGAGGACCCAGACCGTGGGGGGCGATATGCTGACTCTGTAAACCGCTTAGAGAGGGCTGAAAGCCCTACGAAGCGGTATATAAGTCTACCGTATATACTCGAGTATAGGCCGACCCGAATATAAGCCGAGGCACCTAATTTTACCACAAAAAAACTGGAAAAGTTATTGACTCGAGTATAAGCCTAGGGTGGGAAATGCAGCAGCTACCGGTAAATTTCAAAAATAAAAATAGATACCAATAATGTTTTTGAATATTTATTTCAAAGAAAAACAGTAAACTAGCGGTGTATTCAATGAAATACTTCACTCACCTCATGATGCTGATGTCCCGCTGTGATGATGATGTCCCGTGCAGCCGCGGGAGCGATGTCCCGCCTCCTATGACACACGGCACAGTGATTCCTATCATTGGATCACTGTACCAGAGGAGGTGGGACATCGCTATGTGGCTGCTTGCCATAACAAGGAGGAGGTGGGACATCGTTGCAGAGCGGCAGGAGGGGGAGGAAGGGGAATCGTAAGACAGCCCTGCATTACATTAGAACGTGAGGAGGGGGGGATGGTGCGGTGCGCGCTGCGCGGCAAACTGACACAGAGGGAGGGGAAACTCACAGGGGCACTGGGCCATTCACGAGTGTCACCCAGCGGCATGGCCCTGCCCCTTTTTCTCCTCCATTTCGGGCAAATTTTTCACTGACTCGAGTATAAGCCGAGGCGGCTTTTTTCAGCCCAAAAAGTGGGCTGAAAAACTAGGCTTATACTCGAGTATATACAGTAACTGCTATTGCTATTGCTATAAATCTTTTGCAATTGGGTTTTATTTGCATCCAGGGGCCCAATAGCAATATTATGATGTTTTTTATTTTCCTATAGCAATTTCCAGATCAGATCGTTGGATTTGTCCCCAGAAAGCACATCCCTAGCCCTGCGGGGATTTTCAGCTACGGGAGTTTTGAACTTCAGGGTCCTGCCATCGGCAATGGAGACCAGTATTCAATGATCCTAATAGGAGCTGCCTTCTTCAACAGCGCCTACCTAGAACTTTTTCAAAAGCAGCCTGAAGCTGTTCACGCCATGATCGATGAGACTCAAAATTGCGACGATATCGCCATGAATTTCTTGGTAGCCAAGCATATTGGAAAGCCATCGGGTATCTTTGTGAAGCCAGTTGACATCAGGAATTTAGAAAAAGAAAGCAACAGTGGTTATTCTGGGATGTGGCACCGGGCAGAACACTTGCTGCAAAGGTCTTACTGCCTTAATAAATTGGCTAGCATCTATGGCAACATGCCTTTAAAATATTCTAATATTATGATTTCCCAGTTTGGTTTTCCAAACTATGCTAATCACAAGAATAAAGTATAAAGAATATGCTCCAGTAAACGCTTCGACGCGCTTCTCGGCAATTCAAGTAATATATCAAGTAGAGAAGTCTGTAAAGAAATCTGTAGGGTATTCATTATTTGGAGCTAATTTCTGCAAGAGCTCTTTGGGGATGTAAAGTCTGGGTGAAACATTCCATCTCTTGTACTCAGCATGTGAAAGCTTTTTCGTTGGCTTCGCTATTTATCCCCATTTCAGACAAACACTTCCTCCCACAAACACTTGAATGCTGATTGTTGTGGCACGACAAAACCGCGCTCCACTAAAGCGCGCCCGATTAAACCGCGTCGCTGATGTCATCAGCAGGAGAAAAAAGGGCGCTTTAAATAGCGCTTTGAAAGCAAGCCGATTCAAGTTAAGGTAAGGGTTAGGGTTAGGGTTAGGTTAAGGGTTAGGGTTAGGTTAAGGGTTAGGGTTAGGTTTAGCGTTAGGTTAAGGGTTAGGTTAAGGGTTAGGATTAGGTTTAGGTGGGTTAGGTTTAGGTTTAGGGGTTAATTTTAGCTTTAGCTTAAACAGCATGCTTTTTTCGTCGCGCTGTGATGACGTCAGCTACGCGGTTTCGTCGAGCGCGCTTTAGTTGAACACGGTTTTGTGGTGGAACCCTCATGGTCCCAGAAATCCATCTGCGTTCACATCATCCAAGTTGCAGATATACAGTATCTCCAGCCGCAATGTGTAAGCCAACAACTATTTTTTTTTTCATTTTCAGCCTGCCTGTTCAAATCTGCCAATAAAAGGAATCAAAAGAATAAATTCTCCATAAAATTTGTAGCATTTTTTTCCCTTCACACATCTATACAACGAGGCTACACTTGATTTATATAGCAGATATTGCTCCAGTGACTCAATGGTTTCACCCACAGAAATAATGAAATATTTTCTGTGGAATAACTTGATGATTTGAGAACGTTTGCAATAACATTATTTTCTCCCCCCTATCCACAGCTAAATAATATTTTTTTAAAAACACACGGTGGAATATTTGACGCAAATACATTATCTTAATCTTGAGACATGTTTGCCTTCATCTTCCACTAATCTTTCATAAAAATTGTTTTAAATTTGAAGGTAGTGCTATTTTACTTCTTAAGCCAAGAGCTAAATAATTCGCAGTTGTGTTTTTTAGCGTAATAATAAAATGTTTCTGTACTTAATACGATTTATAATATCTAGGTGAATATTCAATCTGAAATCTTTCTATAACCCTAGAATAACATAACAGTTTAATCCCTTTCCTATTGGTAAAAACTAATAAAGGAAGTTACAAGATTGGGAATCTTTTCCATACATTATTGTAATTCAAGACAGAGAGAATGCAGCACTGCTGGCAGATATAGTGAAATTTGGAAAGTTCCTAGCATTTCAAGTTGCTGTCTTCTCTGTAAACTACACATTTGTATAGTCAAGAACAGCAATTGTGTTTTCAACTCTATACACTCCACAGAAACCAAGTCTGAGATCCAGAGATCCTATATAATCCATATTCTTTTTATTTTTTTATTTTGCTTTTTCAAAGGATCAACCCCCCTCTGCATCCAAAGCTGTTCAATCCATATTTTAATATCCAACTTCTTTATACTGAATATTTGCCACCACCAAGGAACCCCCCCCCCATTTTATCTGTGCAATATTTTGATCGGATTTAAAAGATTAAGCATAGATTAATATAAAAAAGCTGCAGCCAACATCTGCAACAGTGATCTGGGGCAGCTCACAGTATGTTGGCAGAACATAAATGCCAAAGTAAGAAATTGTATCAAAGATTACTTAGCCTACAATCAATCTGAGTTCAATTGCAATTTTTTATTTTATTTGAATGCACGTTTTTCAGGCTCGTATATCTGAAACTGGTGGCTTATTGCTGCTTTCAAGAAATTAAAATGAATATTAGTATTTAGTTTGGGAACGGATTGTGCTACCTTGTATATTAAGGTGCCATATTTGTGTTCATTCACTTAGGCTTATTCTGTATCTGAATTTGTATATTTCTTTTCCTTCTGCTCAATAATTTTCAATCTGTTTAAAATATGTATGATTTAGAATTCAGTGGTTCCTGGAAATGTAACTGCCTAGTTCAGTTGTATTTTGATGTATTTGTAAATGCAAAAGTTGCACATTTTTTTTCCTCTTTTACCGTTATATTGTTGGGATATTAGTTCTTTCATCTTTATTTTTTAAAAGAACCGCTAATAAAAATGTGTAATAATGAGAAATGTTTCATGGTTATTTATTGGCTGAAGAGCTGTATTATACAGAAAGTAGACTAATTCCTTCTTTTGTGCTCATGTGCCAATGAATTCCAACTACTGGAATTAAATGTATATAAGATTACAGCTCTGAAGGTTGATTAGAAATGACTGAGTTGTAATCTTCATCTAGGGTTGAGCTACGTTATTTTAAATGCAATACTGTAATGTCTTGGAAATAAATCCTACTTCAGATTTATTTCCAAAGAAACATTATATGTCCACTGCACATTTCCTTATTCCCGGTATTAAAATGAATATTCCCTAAGTATCTGAAGCACATTGTTCAAGACCCTGTCTTAATATAATGTCATTCCAGCTAGAGGAGAAATTAAGAGTCTTGGATTACCATTTAGCTCCAGATCTATGATTTAGATTTCAAATCTGCCTTTCTGGTCCAAAATTCTCCAAAAGTTAAAAGTCTGTTTCAAGTTAAACTTTATTCTTGGTGACTTTATTCATACAGCTATATAATTTTCCACCCCCACTGAAATTAGTGGAACTTTAACAGATGTGTTTGTATGTGTTGAAATTAAAGAGTCAAGTTTAGTTATTATTTACTTGTTGGGTTTTATATCCTACCTTTCATCATGCAGTTCAATGCAGCATTTTTCCATCTCTCCCCCCCCCCCTCACAACAGCCTCAATAGGCCTAAGGTTACCAAGATTCCATGGCTGTGGGTAAAGCTGAAACCAAGTTTCCCTGGTTCTTTTACCCAGTGGTGCAATTCAACTGGTTCGGTTCGGGCGAACCAATAGCAGTGGTGCCAGGAGGCTCCTCCCACCTGGCCGGACTTCATCACGTCCCATTTTTGACACTCTGCGCATGCACGGAAGCAGGGGTGGGTTCCTGACAGTTCTAACCTCTTCTAAAGAAGATGTTCCACAAATCTACCGTACCGTTTAGAACCGGTTCCAGCTCCCTCCCACTGCCCGTCCACACATCATCAAGATGAAGAGCGACAGGAGGAATTCTGGGAGTTGAAGTCCACAAATCTTAAAGCTGTCAATTTTGAACACCCCTGGGTTTTTTTTTTTTCTAAAGGGTTAAGGGTGCAAGGATCTTGTAACTTGACAGCTTTAAGACTTGCACACTTCAATGCCAGAGTTCCTGAGCCAGCATTTTGGTTGCTAAGCCAAGAGCGTTGTTAAGTGAGTTTCACCACATTTGACAAGTTGGCCACACCCACCCAGTCACATGGGCGGCAAGCCACTACCACCCAGTCACATGGCCAGCAAGTCACTCCCACAAAGCAGGCCACACCTACAGAAGAGGTTCTAAAAAATACACGGAATGTACTGAGCACACACAGAGGTGGCACGCGCAAGTGAAACAAGCACTGGTGCGAGCTCACAATTGCGAACCCGGTAGCAAAGGTAAGTTGATATAACCCCTGCTTTAACCCCTGTACTACACTAGTTCTTCAGTGCATCTTCCAATGACTATATAAATATGGCTCGCCCGGCAGTGTTACAAAAGTGTTTTGCCACTGCGTTCTTCCAATTTGTTTTAATTTCCTAGTCTAGCCAACATCCCTTTTAATTCCATATAAAGAGAGAGAGAGAGTTCTGTAAATCTCTGCTTTAGACCCTATAGAAGAAGATTCAGAAGTATATTAATGCAATAAACATCAACTGCAGCTAATGCCTTTTTACTGGAGTTAAAAACCAGACCTTATTTGGCTTATAAGGATGGGGCTTACTCAGACGCGAGAGACTCTGAACCACATTTATACAAATTAAATGATACTGTAATAGACTGGATTACTTTAGTGAAACTCGGCATGTCTTAAAGTCCTTGTATTTATTGTGCATAATCCTAAAATGGGAGGAAAAGAATCTTAGCCCGCTTACTAAATCCATGGAAGTGTTTTTTCGGCACAGTGCTGTTGACCCATTTTAGATGGGAAAATAATGAATGGAAGTGCATCACGAGCCTCATTACTGTACTTAAATAATTTGCCGGATTGTCAATAGACCAGCAGATGGCACTCCTAAGATTTTGCTAAGAGGTAATTTAAAAAGAATTTTGAGCTGGGATATGTGGAACAATCAGCATAGCCTTGCAAACATTCTTTTATAAATATAGTATTATTTATATAAATTTGGGTTTATCAATGCATTGTTTGTGGTTCCACCACAAAACCGCGGTAGACTAAAGCACGCTCGACGAAAGCGTGTACCTGACGTCATCACAGCGCGACAAAAACATCACGCTGTGAGCGGTAAAGTTAAAATTAACGCGAAAACCTTACCCTAACCCCCCCAAACCTAACCCTAAACCTAACCCTTAACCTAACGCTAAACCTAACGCTAACCCTTAACCTAACCCTAAACCTAACCCTAATGGTTAACGTAACCCTAAACCTAACCCTAACCCTTAACCTAACCCTAACCCTAAACCTAACCCTTACCTTTACGTGAATCGGCTTGCTTTAAAAGCGCTTTTTAAAGCGCCCTTTTTTCTCCACGGTCGTATTTGTCGCGCTGCTGATGACGTCAGGTACGCGCTTTAATCGGGCGCGCTTTAGTGGACCGCGGTTTTGTTGTGCCACGTTGTTTGTGCCAGTTCAATGCACTGTACAATAATCACAAGTGGAATGTTAACTGCTATCTTTTACAGATACGAAACCAACAATGTAATTGATGGCTGCAATAGAATAACTGAACAAAGAGAATAAAAGAAAAATATTTTTGAAAGTGATATTTAATAGTTGAATCTGAAAATGGTTATAATTATTAATTTCATTATAATATTAAATAAAATGAAACAAGAACCAAGTTTTCTGGGGAAAATGTCCTTGTAAACCATCCATTTCCACTGCCTTCTGCATAATGTGAACTCATTGATACATTCAGATTAAGAATATTACTGTTTTAGCCATCTAAATTATTACTCTAAGATAGAATGATGTTTGCCCTGAACCAATCAGATGCCACAGAATCTAGATTCTTGTGCCTGATCAGTATTCTTAATGCTTATGCTGGTCAGTTTGTAACTGACATTGTGAAGACAAGTATCTGGAAGGCCTAAAGGAAAAAATAAGTAAGTTCTTGAAAAGTTCTTATAATTTTAACTTTTAATCTGCTCGGTTCCTCTGAGGTTTTCTTTGGGAATTGCACCCAGAATGCAGTATGTTCCAATACTATGGGTTAAAAATATTTTCCAGCATTTGTATCCTAAGAGAAATATTACTGCTATCATTCCATTTAGGTCTTCATAAAAAGTTTGAAAAAAGTAACTTCTTTAGTAGTTAGTAATAATTGTAAAATCTTAGTACCATATCCCTAATGTCAAAAGGTTGTATTTCTTCTCTACTCTTCAAGGCTGAACACAGAAGCCAATTGACAGCATATATGTTTGTTTGTGTGTGTGTGTGTGTGTGTGTGTGTGTGTGCGCGTGTGTGTGTGTGTGTTTAGTGTCACAACCACCGGTATGCCCAAACATGGGAGGAAGCCCACTGCTTCCCTTCTAAATACATACCTATTTCCCTGGCTCAGCTGATAATGGAGGAGAACCTTGTGGCTTAGTGGTTAACACATCTGCCTAATATATAATGCAGCCCAGGTTCGAATCCCAGTAAGGGTATGGTTAGCTGATGAGAGCTAAATAGCTTGAATCCAAATGCTGGCTGGGGAATTCTGGGAGTTGAAGTCCGGACATCTTCAAGTTGCCAAGGTTGAGAAACACTGTTATAAAGTATAAATCAAGGGACATATTGGTTTGGCTCAATCAACTAATCTATGATTTGTTTTTGGCTTAACCTATTGTACGAACACAGCAATTGTGATCTGTAAATCCATAGTTTAGAACTGATCATGATGTGTAAACAAGATGTGTTACATTAGTATATTAGGCTAAGTAACTTCACACATTTTTTCCATTTTTTTTATTCAAGGGATAAAATACAAACTCACAGAAAATAACCAAGAACAGAACAAAACTGAACAGGACAAAATTGTTTGGGGGAGGGAGCATGATTTTGTTCCTTGATTTGGCAGATATGCCATCTTAGCAAAATGTTTCAAAATCCGATCCTTAAACTAAAATCATTGATGAAAGAAATGTCCTTCTGGGTTCAGCTCCAAGTGGGGAAAAGACACTGGAGACATGGAGGCTGCTTGGAAAGATGGTTTATTGGTGGACAGGGACACATGGCTTGAGCCCTGAACAGGTGATCACATGCTTCAATGTTGGTGGAGAAGAAGAGAAGGGCTGAGGGAGGGGCTTGCTAGGCTTTTTATAACCTGTTCTGCCCCACCTCTCTGTTTCCTGTTCCTGTGTAAGGAATGTATTCTGATTGGTTGTCAGACTCCCATAGGGCCATGCAGGAGCAACTCTCTAGGCTGCGTTTTGAATCCAGGTTTGGTTGCGTTCTCAGATGCCATGTGGTCAGTTGGGGCCAATATTATCATGCTTTAATCCCATCCCCCCTGGAGCTGAAGTGGAGAAGCCTTTATTATGTAAAGCGGACTAACTTGGCCTTCTTAATGGCCCATTGACAAAGTGGGGATGGGCAGGAAGCTACAGGCAGCTATTCTGTCTTTTAAAACATGTTTCTTTCTTTTCACATACAGAGGAATATTCTGCCTTTTCAATATTTCCTAGGATATTTCATTTTTCTGAGAGAGAGCTGGGTGATAACTTCCTACATCATAGTTTGCCTGAAGAAACATCACCTTGTTACTGAGATGGGTTAGAACTAATTAAAACGCCAAGCCTGCCTTTGAAAGGTTGGGAAAACCAAGTTTTCTTAAGCGTTTTGAAGCAAATATCCTTTAAAGGTCTTACTTAACCCCAAGTGATCTTTTGCATATTGGGGAGGTAAGTAGGCTAAAAAAAAATTCAGCCTTTTATTTCCTATCAATTCTGGTACAAGGTGATAGTTTAAACACACACACACACACACACACACACACAAATAGCAAATATCCTTTAATCTTTTGCATATTGGGGAGGTAAGTAGGCTAAAAAAGAACCATTTCAGCCTTTTATTTCCTATCAATTCTGGCACAAGGTGATGGTTTTAACACCCCCCCCCACACACACACACAAACTAATAGCAAATATCCTTTAAAGGTCTTACTTAACCCCAAGTGATCTTTTGCATATTGGGGAGGTAAGTAAGCTAAAAAAAACCATTTCAGCCTTTTATTTCCTATCAATTCTGGTACAAGGCGATGGTTTAAACGCGCACACAGATACAGACACATAAACACACACACACACACACACACACACACACACACAGACAAATAGCAAATATCCTTTAAAGGTCTTACTTAACTCTTAAGTGATCTTTTGCATATTGGGGAGGTAAGTAAGCTAAAAAAACATTTCAGCCTTTTATTTCCTATCAATTCTGGTACAAGGCGATGGTTTAAACGCGCGCACGCGCGCGCACACACACACACACACACACACACACACACACACACACAAACAAATAGCGAATATCCTTTAAAGGTCTTACTTAACCCCAAGTGATCTTTTGCATATTGGGGAGGTAAGTAAGCTTAAAAAAACCATTTCAGCCTTTTATCAATTCAGCCTATCAATTCTGGCACAAGGTGATGGTTTAAACACACACACACACACACACACACACACACAAATAGCAAATATCCTTTAAAGGTCTTACTTAACCCCAAGTGATCTTTTGCATATTGGAGAGGTAAGTAGGCTAAAAAAAACATTTCAGCCTTTTATCAATTCAGCCTATCAATTCTGGCACAAGGTGGTGGTTTAAACACACACACACACACACACACACACAAATAGCAAATATCCTTTAAAGGTCTTACTTAACTCCAAGTGATCTTTTGCATATTGGGGAGGTAAGTAAGCTAAAAAAAACATTTCAGCCTTTTATTTCCTATCAATTCTGGCACAAGGCGATGGTTTAAACACACACACACACACACAGAGATACATACACATACACACACACACACACACACACACACACACACACAGACAGACACAGAGAGAGAAATAGTGCGTAGGCTGAGGAAAGTGAGAGCGGAGAGCGGAGCTGCTCCCTTCCCCGTAGCCTGGCGGGGCGGAGGCAACGAGGCGAGGCGGCCTCAGGTGCCATTCGGGGACAAGCCCTTTGGAGGCGTCTCGCTTCCCGGCCCGAGCCCCAGGTGCGTATGTAACAAAGCCCGTGGTAACGTGGTTGCCACCGCAGCGCCGCGCTGCCTGGTAACCGGCTCCTGCCCCTTTAAGCCGCCGGAGGGCGGGACGGAGGCCAAGAAATCCTTTCCACCCCACCCTCCGGCCGGTTCCTCCGCCACTCCCGCGGCTCGCTGGGTCCCGGAGCCGCCGTCGCCCTTTCCTTTTCCTCCTCGCGCGGGCTCACTCCCCATCCCATGCGGGCGGCGGAGGGGAAGGAGTCTCGGGTGGCTGCAGCAGCAGCAGCAGCGGCGGCGGCTGGAGCGCAAACCCGGGCAGCCGGCTCCGGCTCTCCCTTCCCCGAGCATGTTCCGTTGCTGCTGCCGCTGGCGCCGCTTCGGGTGAATCCGGCTGGGCGGCGGGGCTCTCGCCATCGCTGCTGCTCCTGCCGCCGCCGGCACCGCCACCACCGCCACCCCCGGAGAACTCGCCGTTCCGAGCCGCGCTCATGAGCACCGACGCGTCGTCCCGCGCCTCCGCGCACCTCCGCGCCCTCTTTAGGATGGAACCCAGCCCGCCTTTGGGCTCGGAGCAGCTGCTGGGCGCCTCCGAGCTGCTCAAAGGTGAGCGCGGGAGAGGAGGCCGGGGGTGGCGGCGGCAGCGGCGGGGCTCGTAACTTTCACTCTCCCGCCTCCCCTCCTCCTTCCCCCAGCGGTTGACTTGCATGCTTTGCAAGCACCTGCCTAGCCGGGAGCTGCAAAGAATGCCGCCCCGAAGGGATCGGTTGGGTTGGGTTAGGTTGGGTTGGGTTGGGTTGAGTTGAGTTGGGTTGAGTTGGGTTGAGTTGAGTTGGGTTGAGTTGGGTTGGGTTGAGTTGAGTTGGGTTGAGTTGGGTTGAGTTAGATTCCCCCGAATCGCGTAAACTTTGGGCAAGGGGGGGAAAGAGTGTTAAGAGGCGCTGGGGGGGGGAAAGAGTGGAGGATCCGAGCTGCGTAGGCATGAAGCCCTTCCCCCCCCCCCCAAATCTCGGATCTATCCGTCTCCCAAGGATAGCTTGACCCGAGCGCTTTGCTCGAGATCCCGGAGATGTTTGGGTGCCTGCAGTGAAATGGAGCCCGAAGGCTTCCCGTTGAAAGTTATCATGGTCGGTGGGTGGCTTTTTATAACCGAGAAGTGAAGATCAGCTTGTCTTGGGAAAAAGACCCTTGAGTAGCCTCAACACCTCTCTGGTCCCTGTCCCCCCCCCCCCAATTCCTGTATTTCAGATCGACTTTATTTTGCTACTTTGCGCAACAGACCCAAAAGCACCGTCAACACGCACTATTTCTGTACGGACGAGGAGTTTGTTTATGAAAAGTAAGTTTGCTCTTCCTTTTTGGCCTCTCCCGATGCTTCTTCCGATAGCCCTGCTTTACTTTCGTTTTCTCATTGGGGACGTTTGTTTGAGTTCCTGTCCGTCTCCAAGTGATCAGAAGAAGTAGGTCATGGGGTTTTTTTTTCTTTCTCTCTTTTTTGTGTGTGCAGAGATTCGAAATCACACATAAGAGAGCATTGCCGTTGTGTTGTTTATAAAGTCCTAGAGCTGTTTTCAAGACTAATTGCATTGCATTGTAAACTCTTTAATTAGAAAGCGGATGTTTCTTTTTCTTCTTTGCCCCAAGTTTATTTTTATTATGTTTTGCCAAAGGGACACTACTTTTCAGGGATGCTATGATGTTTAAACCGTTGGTCTGTGATTTAAAATACTTTTCTGACATTTATCTGCTCATCTTCTTCTAAAAAAAATCAATAGTTCATCTACCCTGGTTTAAATGAAGTTTAGGAAAAAGAAAAGATTATAGTGCGCAGTGTTATACAGTTATTCTTCATGTCTGTCCCTCTCTATCTCTCTTTTTGTGTGTGTGCAGAAATTCGAAATCACATATAAGACAGCATTGCCGTTGTGTTGTTTATAAAGTCCTAGAGCTATTTTTAAAACTAATTGCATTGCACTGTAAACTCTTTAATTAGAAAGTGGATGTTTCTTTTTTTCTTTGCCCCAAGTTTATTTTTTTATTATTTTTTGCAAAGTTACACTACTTTTCAGGAATGTTGTGATGTTTAAACTGTTGGTCTGTGATTTAAAATACTTTTCTGACATTTATCTGCTCATCTTCTTCTAAAAAAAATCAATAGTTCATCTACCCTGGTTTAAGGGAAGTTTAGGAAAAAGAAAAGATTACAGTGCACAGTGTTATACAGTTATTCTTCATGTCTGTCTCTATCTCTCTTTTTGTGTGTGTGCAGAAATTCGAAATCACACATAAGACAGCATTGCCATTGTGTTGTTTATAAAGTCCTCGGGCTGTTTTTAAAACTAATTGCATTGCACTGTAAACTCTTTAATTAGAAAGCGGATGTTTCTTTTTCTTCTTTGGCCCAAGTTTATTTTTATTATTTTTTGCCAAAGGGACACTACTTTTCAGGGATGTTATGATGTTTAAACCATTGGTCTGTGATTTAAAATACTTTTCTGACATTTATCTGCCCATCTTCTTCTAAAAAAAATCAATAGTTCATCTACCCTGGTTTAAAGGAAGTTTAGGAAAAAGAAAAGATTATAGTGCACAGTGTTATACAGTTATTCTTCATGTCTGCGTAGTTTGTGTTAGGCCCACTTTAGGTAAAAAAATATACTGCATGTGAAACTCACATCAGTAAAAGTAAAGTATGTTTGCATTTGATTTTATAGCATTATGAAATTTGCATTTGAATTTATGGCAACAAAACCTCTGCTGAATGCTTATAACATTCTTAGTAATATGATTATTTGACAGAGACAGGAATGTGGTGTATTTTTTTCTTGTGAACTGTGATAGTCCTTCCTGGAACAAAAGCCAGTATCAATTGAGATTATTTTTGAAGGACTTTAACAAAATTAGCTTTATCTTTACAAGATCTATTTAGGCTGCCATGCTCCATGGCTGTTTTTCCAACTGGAAACTCTCTTAATATGCAAAATATAGAGCAGGTGGAACAAGGGAAAGGATTTGAAGTAATGTTATTACTAATAATATACTAATAATAGCTCAAAACTGGTCACCAGCACTGCATTAAATCTTACTGGGTGGAAAAAAATTTAATGATCAGAGACTCAAAGTTTTTCCGTCATCTGAAATGTTTAATTTTTTGTCTTTAGTACAGTTTAAAATCCATTTGTTTACATGAAATTAAGTTGCATTGAGTTAAATGAGATTGATAGATTTAGTCATATAAAATAATACAGCCTAACTAGAAACAAACATGATTGTATTCTTGGGTTACTCCCATGAATTACTGAAGCATTATAGAAAGCTTTCATCCTTGAGTTATTCAGTCTTGTATATGCTCCATAGACTTTGGCTTGTATTTCCCAGAATTGGCCAGAGCTCCCAAGATTGCACAACAGAATAGTTTGTTAAATATCCCTGCTTGTGAAAGATACATGCTATTGCCTAATCCATATTATGATTTAGCAGAGATGTAAACAAGGTGAGATAAAACTCCCTGGGACTTTCTGTGCAGTTGTAAAAAGTGGACATTTGGAGGTTTGTTCAGTAGAGTTTAAAAGTAAGTGTTTACAATTACAGATTTAACTATTTAATCTTACACACAACTGTTTAGCTGTTAACTCTGTTAATACATGGAAACTTTTTTTTTAATATAGCCTCTCCTAAGCTAGTTGTATGATTTTTAAAAAGTCTGTTGTGCAGTAACTAGCATAATATCACATTCTTTGTTCAAAAGTTTATTTAGGTCTGATATCATTTCCCGTGACAAGAATTTTTAGTCTATCTTAATCTAAATATGGCTGGATGTATCATCCACACACCTATAATCCATAAGAATATAATCAATTGTTTTGAGATAATATATCAAAACTCACTGGCAAACAGGAAAAAATGTAAGCTGTGTAGCATCAGTAAGAACAAGACCCCAAAATATATCTGAGAAATAGTACTTGTTGCTAATTGAGAGTATGTTTAAAGGTTTGGATGAAAGTTTTACATGCTGATGAAAACACAATAGTTTCTGTTGTAGTCATCTGAAGCATGCCTAGCATGTTAATTTTGATGCGTTATTATTTCAGAATGTTCAGTTTTGGATGCTACAACTTTCTAAATTCAGATTGTTTAAATCTACATTAAATCTGACTTCCATTGCTTTGTTATATTTAAGATTTCTTATTGGACAGATACAGTGTTGTTGTGGGAAAGCTATCCAAACGATCAACAAGTATGGCAATTAAAACACGGTGATATCAAATGCTTATAGAAAAGAGAAAAGAGAAACATTTGCATGTTAACACTTAAACATTTATTTGTTTAACACCTATTATAGTTATTGTTAGATTAATAAAAGCATTTGAAGTTTTGTATCAATGGAAGGGATATCTATGTAACAGTGGTGGGTTTCAAAAATTGTTCGGGCCTACTCTGGGTGTGGCCTCCTTTGTAGGAGTGGCTTGCCGCCCATGTGACCGGATGGGAGTGGTTTGCCACCCATGTGACCGGATATGAAGATGCCGACGACACTTGTCAGAACCACCTAAAATTATCTCACACACAGCACTGGCATGCATAAGAATATGATGTCAACTTGTTTTTTAAAAGGCATCTTTGGTTTGCGTTAAAACAACTTCAACACACGCAATGTTCTGATTGCACCACAAACGCAGTAGTCATCCTTACCTTTCACAGAGGCGCTGAGTTTTATAAATAGGAGCATGATAATGCAGAATAATCATATCCAAGGACCAGTGGTGGATTTCAAAAAATTTTGGAGCCTCTTCTGTAGGTGTGGCCTGCTTTCCGGGTCCACTGGTGGAACCTCTTCTAACCGGTTCGGTAGATTTGACGAACCGGTTCTACCGAATAGGTGCGAACTGGTACGAACCCACCTCTGCTATGTAACTATCATCTTATCTTCCTCTTCAAGCAATTATAGTCACCTCTGAGCTGCATTTGGCCTTATTGAACTACACCACTGAACTTTGATTGCAAATTGCTGAAATCAAGCTTAAAGCAAGCAGGCTGAGCAATTTGCTAAGGTTAATGCACTATGTTAATACTGAAAGGGTGACATCATGTCATTATTACTCTGTCCTCCGTGCCTCTTGAATTTCATACAGTCATCATTAAAAAAAAAAAAGTTGTTCCCTGGCCATATTATATGTCACAATTTGAGCCTGATGTATATATTTTTTTTGTTAAAAAATCATTTTTATGACATATAAATGAAGTATCCTTTATTCCAATCCTTCAGTGTTTCCACCCTCTTCACTTCTTTCTTCACTTCCTATTTCATACGATTGTTTAACACCTCCTTGAGAAATAATTGTGTTTGAAGCTTGAAGTTAATGGTTCTATTGAAGCCAAGGATTATTTCAGTTCTTCTTTGCTTTTAAATCTCTCACCACTACTATTTCTGTAGTACTCATTTCTTTCAACAGCTGTAGTTAACTCTGCTCTGCCTGGCACCCTACTTTCTAATAGCAGTTGCTGATTTTTTTTTTCTACTACAACTAAATATTTTATTTATGTGTCTACTTGTAATCTTTCTATTGCCAATTGCTCTTTTTCAGTTTTATCCACTCCTGCTGTTATTTTGCAAGCCCTTTGTTTGATTTCATTGACATCAGTAATTAAAAAAAAATCTTCAATGAAACATGCCTTCAGTTTTAATTTTTCATAATACTTAGGTTTTGTGATTTTGATTCTCTAACAAACCCATTTAGAGTTTAGAGTGAGTTTAGAGTTTATTCAATTTGTAGGCCGCCCTATTCCCCGAAGGGACTCGGAGCGGCTGAACAAAGCCAAGGGAGGGGAAATTATAAAAAGTAAGACAAAGACAATCAGACAATATGAACAATTTAAAAGCACAATAGACAGCAAATTCGAGTAGGGGGGGGGGAACTCAACCCCAGGCTTGCTGGGACAGCCAGGTCTTCACGGCCGTCTGGAAGGCCTGAAGGGTGGAGAGGGTCCGAATCTCCACGGGGAGCTCGTTCCAAAGGGCCGGGGCAGCCACAGAGAAGGCCCTCCTCCGAGTAGTCGACAGCCGACATTGGCTGGCAGATGGAATACGGAGGAGGCCTAATCTGTGGGATCGAATGGGTCTGTGGGAGGTAATCGGTAATTTCTCCTGGATTAATAATTGCTCTTCATGTGGTTATTTTGTTTGTCATACTTTAACTGATTATCAACAGGTTGATTGACTTATTTTTAAAGGTGTGAACAGCTTCTTTAGATTGGATTGAATAATTATTTGCTTTGAGCATGCCAAATATAAATGATGACTATCTACCATTTAGTCATTTAGTCATTTATTAAGATTTATAGGCCGCCCTTTTCCCTGAGGGGACTCAGGGCGGCTTACAATCACGGGGAAGGGGGTGCAATATCAAAAAACAAACAAAATGTGAACAAAAGAAAAATAATAAAAACACAACTTTCATTCCACAGTCAACACTCGGGCGGGTAAATTGGGAACCTATCCCCAGGCCTGATGGGAGAGCCAGGTCTTGAGGGCTGCGCGAAAGGTCTGGATGGTGGTGAGGGTGCGGATCTTGACGGGGAGATCGTTCCACAGGGTCGGAGCTGCAACAGAAAAGGCTCTCCTCCGTGTAGTCGCCAGTCGACATTGACTGGCGGATGGGATTCGGAGGAGGCCCAGTCTGTGCGATCTAATCGGTCGGAGGGAGGTAATCGGCAGAAGGCGGTCTCTCAAGTACCCAGATCCACTACCATGGAGTGCTTTAAAGGTGGTCATCAGTACCCTGAAGCGCACCCGGAGACCGACAGGTAGCCAGTGCAGCTCGCGGAGGATAGGTGTAACGTGGGCGAACCGCGGTGCGCCCACTATCACTCGCGCGGCTGCATTCTGGACTAACTGCAGTCGCCGGATGCACTTCAAGGGCAACCCCATGTAGAGCCCATACCAATTCACAACTAACTATTTTCAACAGAGATATGTATTTAAAGCTTACTGTAATAGTTCTAGGTTACTATATCTGGGCTGCAAATACGAAACCAGCCATTAGGTAGCAATACAGATTTCTGTACCTGGTGTTCTACTCTAAAGATGCAGATTCTCTATTAATGCCGTTATCAGTAGTTGCATGTTCTTAATAATGTTAAAATGGCATAAATAGATTTGAGAATAAAATTGCTTCATTAAAAAAAAACTGCACTTAGAGTGTATTGGACTCCTTAAGAATGCATTCAAAAGGATAGATGTTTTTCTTTTGGACATACAAAAAACCTTTCAGGAACATTGATCCATGTGGTATGGATGTACCTGGTACTTTTCTGGGATAGTCTTTTAATGTGCACAGGTAGATCAGAGGTGGGTTCCTACCGGTTCGCACCGGTTCGGTAGAACCGGTTCGTCAAATCTACCGAACCGGTTAGAAGAGGTTCCACCAGTGGACCCGGAAAGCAGGCCACATCTACAGAAGAGGTTCCAAAAATTTTTGAAACCTACCACTGAGGTAGATTATATGGGAAAGCCTCTCAACATCAAAGATAATGTGATGTTGAATGTACACGTAGTCCTTTATTTACACCCATTTATGTAGTGACCTTTCCAAGTTACAATGATACTGAAAAAAGGGACTCCTGACTAACATGTATAACTGTTGTGCCATCCCCATGGTCACATGATCACATGCAAGAGCCGAGGTGGCGCAGTGGTTAGAGTGCAGCACTGCAGGCTACTTCAGCTGACTGCAGTTCTGCAGTTCGGCTGTTCAAATCTCACCGGCTCAGGGTTGACTCAGCCTTCCATCCTTCTGAGGTGGGTAAAATGAGGACCCGGATTGTTGTTGGGGGCGATATGCTGACTCTGTAAACCGCTTAGAGAGGGCTGAAAGCCCTATGAAGCGGTATATAAGTCTACCTGCTATTGCTATGATCAAAATTTGGGCACTTGGTAATTGCCCTGTATTTACAACAGTTGCAGCATTCTGGGATCATGCGATCATAATTTGTGACCTTCCTAGCTGGCTTCCAAACAGCAAAGACAATGTGGAAAGCCGCATTTGTTTAATGACTGCAATGATTCACTTAACAACCATGGCAAAAAAAGGTTGTAAAATCTAGCATAACTCATTTAATAACCACCTTACTTGGCAATGGAAATTCTGGTTCTAATTGTTGTAAGTGGAGGATTGCCTATATATCAAAACTCTGGGATCTGATTGTCTTTGAGGAACTATAGTTATACTGGGCATAGCGGGTAGCCAAGAGAATTATACTAAAAATTGGAAAAGTGATACTATACTATTCTAAATATTAAGGACTTTTGGAAATGTGCAGCTTTTTTCTTCTGGGAAAGACAGTATTTCCTGATAGTCAAAGGATGACTGTGGAAATTCTCAGTCATGTTTGTCCCAAAGGTGCTTTTTCAAAAGGCAACTGGATTTTGTTTTTCCTTCTCATCCAAGAAGTTTCTTCAGTTCTTCAGTTAAAAACTGTAGACGCTTCTTGGATGAGAAGCAAAATATCTTCAAGGAAAAGCAAAGTCCAGTTGCCTTTTGAAAAACCACCTTTGGGATACTCACAGGATGAAGCAATATGATCCTCCGGGATTGGGCAGCATACAAATCCATTAAAATTGAAATTGAAATGATCTTTGGTATAGATTTTAATGATATTTTATAGTATACAATGATATTGTTAGGTATTTTTCTATTTATCTGATTGCAATATATTTATTTTTTAAAAAAATATTTTGATACTGTATAGTTTGTAATCTTCTGAAAATAAAGAATAAGAGGGGTGAGGCAGGAAATCTAGTGGGAATCTGTGTTTCTGCAAACCCAATACAGTAGCGTCTTAATTCCATCATTGTTTTAGAATGCTCTCCATGGCCTTAGCTAATTATCGAAGTTATTCCAAAGGGCAACCTGATATTGTAAGCCTATTCTTCTTCTTGCTTGCAAATATATACAGTTTTTTTTCTCTGAAATACATTCAATGTGATTTGAAATATTTATTTAAGTTTGTTTATTGACATTAACCCTCAAACCTGTTGGTATTTCTGGATTTTTGTTTAGCAGTTAGCAATAGCAGTTAGACTTATATACTGCTTCATAGGGCTTTCAGCCCTCTCTAAGCGGTTTACAGAGTCAGCATATCGCCCCCACAGTCTGGGTCCTCATTTCACCCACCTCGGAAGGATGGAAGGCTGAGTCAACCTTGAGCCGGTGAGATTAGAACCGCTGAACTGCAGATAACAGTCAGCTGAAGTGGCCTGCAGTACTGCATCCTAACCATTGCGCCACCTCGGCTCTTGAACAAATGTTGAACAAATGTTTATATATTCTGTGATATTTGACATTTTCCCTTTTTAACTCTCTCCAATTCTTACCTCATCACCCCTTTTTTCTTTAGGCTCTTCACCAAGGTTGGAATCTGTATCTTGTGATTGTCTTACCACACTGTTGTGGTATACATATGCCAAAATCAGAGTGGTATAAACAGTTTATTATGAGGGGAGACAAGTATTCAGTCACTGCCAGTACCCCAAAATAGATAAATTTGTGGAGGCCTAGAGTCAGCCTTGATGTTGTATCGCTTATTTGCTCCAACTGAACATCTGAAGTATGTTAAATATGTAATGTGGTTTTATAAAGCCTTCTGTGGGTTCGTAAGATTTGATGCAGGACATAACACAAAGCTCCTCTTGTGAATTTTCCCTTCTTATTATGAAAGCAATTAAACCAATATTTACGTTAACTTTTCATCACCTTCCTTTGCAAGAGTTATTTCCAGTTGGATAGTTACATTCCGTTCTTCTTCGCTTCTTCTTTCCTCTGCCCACTTGCCTGATTATCATAGTGGCTTGAGTTGTTTTAAAGCAAATTATTTTTTCCCCCTGAAAATATTTCGCAAATTGTTGTTTATCTTAACATTTGCCCTATCTACTTTCTATTCACAGAGAGAAAGAGAGAGATGTAAGAGGCTAAACACAGCAGCTAAAATCCCCTGTTTCAGGCTGCTGCTGGTTTTCTATCTGTGAGCCTGGTAGAACTTGGGTCTTTCCTATCTTGCCTGAGTCTTTCACAGAGATCTTTTGGAAAAAGTAAAAAGGACCCATAGTCCTATTTCCTCTCTGGATCTTGGGTCAGTCTTCTCCAAGCTTCTACCAGGTCCACCCAGAAAACTTCAACTTCCCCTTGAACCAACATCAGTGATGGGATTCAGCCGGTTCGCACCTATCCGGGAGAACCGGTTGGTAACTTTCTCAGTAGCTTGGAGAACCGGTTGTTGGAAGAAATCTCCTTTAGGTTTTTTCCACTTTACAGGGTTAATCCTATAAGGATGGCAGGAAGGAAGGAACATTCTGGTGGTGTTTCTAGCCTAATCCTTATTGTGCTACTTACAGAAACTGCCTCTCCAGTTAACCCTTATCACATTGTCCCAGCTAAGGCAAAGCGCCCATCAACCTGAGTGACGTTGAGTTGGCCACACCCACCCAGTCACATGACCACCAAGCCCTGCCTACCCAGTTGGTCATCAGGGCAGAGATCCGGTTGTTAAATTATTTGAATCCCACCACTGACCACCATGTAGTTGTATAGCAATAGCAATAGCAATTAGACTTATCTACCGCTTCATAGGGCTTTCAGCCCTCTCTAAGCGGTTTACAGAGTCAGCATATCGCCCCCACAGTCTGGGTCCTCATTTCACCCACCTCAGAAGGATGGAAGGCTGAGTCAACCTTGAGCCGGTGAGATTAGAACCGCTGAACTGCAGATAACAGTCAGCTGAAGTGGCCTGCAGTACTGCACCCTAACCACTGCGCCACTTCGGCTCTATCCACCCGCCCTGCCCATTTTAGGTTCACTACCCAACGTTCTTCTTTACGAAATCAACAACAGATGTTAAGTTGTCTATACTATCTAGATTGATCTTGGGCCACCATCTCTCCAACCTTTTCCAGTTCCCCCTTCCCCACAGACCTTTTGTGTTTTTTAAATCTTGGTCGTCTTTACCAGCTCAACAGCAGTCTTCTCAGCCCCTTTTTCCCTATGCAAAATCTCCCCGTGCTATTTCCTCTACTCTGAGGTTTGTTTTGTTGACTGAAAGAGAACAATATCTATTTAAAGTGCTTGTATGGATACATAATAGACTGCTGAAGTTGCCATAGGTAGGCATTCTTCTAGTTTTGTCAGAGGACAAGTCAATCTTCTATGATTTACAATTTATTCAACGATAGATTTGATAGTTCTTAGTGTTACACCAAAATTGTGTGCTCAATTACAAAATGACTTGATTGCCTTGTCTCAAAAGAGATAATCAGCCAGCTCTTCTTGAGAGCCCTCCAAGAAAATATATTATTAGATATTTATTCTCTGCTCCCGGGATCTTGTAATCAGTAGCAAACTCTCATTGTAGGTGACACATTGCTACAGCTTTTAAAGCAAATAACAGTTTAGTCATGCTTATCAGTGAATTCTTATTATATTTCATTCAAGTAATTTTTGAGTGCTACATACAGTATTATGAAGCCTCTACTTTCAATTATTTCTTATATTTTTATTGTTTAGATTTTCATCATGCCCTTGTTACATCATCATCATCATCATTATTATTATTATATTGTATTATTATTATACAAATGTATCACAGCGGCCAGTTGTTTCGCCGGATTTGGCATTGGTTACTAGTCGGGCCCCACCCAGGGGCCTAGGACGTCGTAACGTATTTTCGTAATATGCGTGCAGATCCAAGCAGTGCAGCTTTTTGCATTTGACTGATGGTGATTTTGTCAATTTTTAACTGTTTTAAATGTAATTCCAGTGCTTTTGGAATAGCACCCAGTGTGCCGATTACCACTGGAATTACCACTGCTGGTTTGTGCCATAATCGTTGAATTTCGATTTTTAAGTCCTGGTATTTTGCGATTTTTTCATGTTCCTTCTCGGCGACCCTGCTATCACCTGGTATTGCTATGTCTATGATTGTGACCTTATTTTTCTCAACTATTATTATTATTATTATTATTATTATTATTATTATTAATAATAAAATTTATATGCCACCCAATCCCGAAGGACTCTGGGCGGTTTACAAAACAGAGGGGGGGGGGAAGACACATAACGAACACATAACGAGAGAAAAAAACGGTTTAAAATCGCAACACCACATACATTCATTCTAATCGAGGCTGGACCTCAACATTGAGGTCAACAGCCCCAGGCCTGCCAGAACAGCCAGGTTTTTACAGCTTTCCTGAAGGCCATGAGAGTGGGTATGGTCCAGATCTCTGAGGGTAGCTGATTCCAAAGAGTCGGAGCAGCCACAGAGAAGGCTCTCCTCCGGGGGCCCGCCAGCCGACACTGTCTGGCTGACGGCATCTGAAGGAGGCCCAATCTGTGGGATCTTACTTAATAAATACCTCAAGATGGCAAACAGACATAATACTTCCTCCTCCTCCTATTTTCCTCACAAGAGCAGCCCAGTCACCAGCTAGCTTTCATTTCAAGGAAAACATTTTCTCCCGTCCCCAACGCCATTAGATAATCTCAAATTCTACCTCTTGGGGGGAAAAGTTTTTTAGTTCCTCTGTGAATGTCTCTCACTCTTTTTAGTTGCCATGTTTTACAAGTAATCCTTGAATATCATCACCACAATTGTGACCGGAATATGAGGCATGCCCAATTTTATGACCTTTTTTGTCATGGCCATTAAGCAAATCATCTAGCAAATTCAGCTTCCCTCATTGACTTTCCTTGTCTGAAGCCTCTTGAGAAGGTCCCAAATGGCAATTATCTGACAGTGGGATTCTGCAATCATCATATAAACATGCCAGTTGCCAAGCACCAGAATTTTGATCATGTGACTGTGGGAAAGATGCCATAGTCGTAAGTTTGAGGAAGAGTTGTAAGTCACATTTCTCAATGCGTAACTGAATGGTTCTTAAATGAACAGTCATAAATTGACCACTACTTGTCAGAATAAAAAGTGCCCAGTTATTCAAACATTTATCATAGCATTGCTTCTTCAACCTTCCGGTCAATTTTCATATTTACATATCCTGTATATTTTCCAAACTGTAATCTGTCTTGAGAATTTCCATGCAGTATTATAAACATTATGATAATTAGATTTGAGTGGGATTATTAAAATATGTTTTCAGGCTTTTTTGCAGTGTTAAATTTCCTTCCTGATATAATATACTATAATTTTTGAAAGACTCTTTTATCAGGTGCTCACCTATAATTATGCTTATCTCTTGCTTGATGTATATCACATTGCACCAGTTTGAATAGAAATTTCAGTTTCATTTCACTTCCAAGCAGGCAATTTTAGAGAAAACAGTTCTACAAGCTTTTTCTGCCACACTGAGATTTTATCATGCTGAATAATTTGATGTATCTGCAAATAGTATTTCATTAGTTACTCTTGAATATATATCATATATGTAACACTTAGAGATTTTACTTCATTTTGTGAAATAATTATTTATTTAGTTTTATCAATTTAGATTACTTTGCCAGAATAGGTGCACGTTATTCCTGTAAACCTGCTTTTAATACATATCGATGTTGCCATTTTGTCAGTTAGCATTTTGTTGTGATTGCTTAAATTTATGGCATAGACTTTTTTCCCCAAGACCCAATGCTTACAAATATCTATGTGCTCAGTGCTGAGTTTTACTGGTTTAATAATTTTAATACTTAAAATTATTTCACATTCAAGAAAATTTCCTATTTTAAATTACAGCAATTTTCTGAACATACTATTGAACATTTTTTTTCTGTTTCTAAGCAATTTATTTGTTTCTATCCTGATTAGATCTTATATATGATTTGGGTTTGAATAAATCACCCTTTCTTTAGAGGCGCTGATCTAATTGGAGATTACAGTTGATCTGCACTTCTGCTCACAGCAGGATTAAAATGGAACAGAGATTTAGCCTAATCCACCATTCCAGTGTGAACCTGGAAGGTTTTGCACACCAGAGACAGTCTATATGTAATCATTTCCAGAAGACTGGTCATGTAAGTTGTTGCAACTAAAATAAAAAGCTGAAATGCCTGAAAATTGTTATGACACGATCTTTCAAGGACAGTCATCAATTTCTTCTGTTGCAGAGAACTCTTAGGTACAAAAGCTTCACGACACTTTTGTATTTCACTAATATTTGAGGCCTTTCAACAATGGAATCGTCTCTCGCTTGTCAGAGCAACTAAAAAAGAATGAGACAAATGCGGGGTTGCAAACATAAAAAAAAATAAAGTGGCGCTTTGATTCCCACCATTGCTGCTGGCAAGTGACGTGCGGTGAGTTTTATGGCTGGTGAGGCAGCTTTTTAGACTTGTGGACTTCAACTCCCAGAATTCCAGAGCCAGGCATGCTCAGTTCCAATTTAAAGCGACAGCATTTTCACCCCTGCAAAATAAGTTTTCCCATTCTTTTTCTTCTCCCTCCCACTCCTTCCTCCCTCCCTCTCTCCCTCCCTCCCCCCTCTCTCAAACAGACACACGCACACAGAGAACTTGGATCCCTCTCTCACTCACTCACTCTCAAACAAACACAAACACAGAAGTTGGATCGGATATATTTTCCAAAGGCTTGAAAGCAGCTCCTCTGCCATACCCCCCCCTTCCCCTGCTGCCTTCCGATCGGAGCCTTTGATTGCAGGTGAATCACGTTGCCTTTTCAGTGAAGCTGGGCTTATATACTTTTATCCAGCTGTGTGTGTGTGTGTGTGTGTTTGAAAAGGCAACGTGGGTTCTGCATGCAATCAAACTTTTTGAATTCCTCCCCCCTCCCCACACACGGACCTTTTCCAGCTGTTTCAGAGAGGATTTCAACTCTGCCCTCATGAAAGGCCAGAGCTCTGAGTCAGACTGAGCTAGTTGCTCCCAGAGAACTCTAAAAAGCCTCTAAAAATGCCCTCTACAGGAGGCGAGAGAACACTTGCCTCCTTTGCATAATGAATTCTTCGCTTTTTAACCCTTGGTTAACTCTTAAAAGGCGAAAAATTCCTTATGCCAACGAGGCCCCTAGTTCTCTGGCCTCCTCCTATAGTTAACACTAAGCACTGTTCCAAGTCACTGTGACTTAGAATCTGGTAGCAACTACCTTGGCTTTAATTATTTTTAAAAAATTCTTTAAAATCCTTTCCTTTTCCTCATGACTGGTGAGGCCACGCCTCCCCTGCCTCTAGTGACTGCACGTCCCTGGCTGCTGCCATCTTGACTTATTTTACCCTAACCTATGGACATTTCAGGGAGACACAGGTAGTCATTGATAGTTAATAGTTAATGATAACAGCCCAGCATTTGGGTTGTAAGTCATTACAGTCATTAAGCAAATCACCACAGTAGTTCAGAAAATTGTGACATTAAACAAACCACATGGTTGTTAAGCAAATCCTGTCACATCTAACAAGCATTTTTTGCTGCATTCTGCTGGGGGGAAAAGAAAAAAAACCCCATAGCAAATCATGTTGACATGATTCTGCGACACTGTAGCCCAGTGGTAGTCAACCTGGTCCCTACCGCCTACTAGTGGGCGTTCCAGCTTTCATGGTGGGCGGTAGGGGTTTGCTGTAACTCTGCTTTATAAATTTTATAAAGTAAAGTTACTTCCCTACTTTATAAATCACCATTTCTGTGGAACCGGTGGGTGGTGAGAAAATTTTACTACTAACAGAGATACAAAAGTGGGCGGTAGGTATAAAAAGGTTGACTACCCCTGCTGTAGCCGGTCATAAATGTGATTTGGTTGCCAGCGCCTGATATACAATCATGTGACCCAGTGGTGGATTTCAAAATTTTTTCGAACCTACTCTGTGGGTGTGGCCTCATTTGTGGGAGTGGCTTGCTGGCCATATGACCTGGTGGGAGTGGCTTGCCGGCCATGTGTTCTCTCTCTTCTCTCTCTCTCTCTCCCTCTCTCTCTCTCTCTCTCTCTCTCCTTCCTTTTGTCTCTCTGTCCCTTTTTCCTTTTTTTCTTTCATCTCTCCCTTTTTCTTTCTTTTTTCTTTTTTTATTTCTTTCTTCCTTTCTTTCTCTTTCTCTCTCTGTGTGAGTGTGTGTGTGTGTGTGTGTGTGTGTGTGTGTCAGTCAGTGGTGGGTTTCAAAAATTTTTGGAACCTCTTCTGTAAGTGTGGCCTGCTGCTTTCCGGGTCCACTGGTGGAACCTCTTCTAACTGGTTCAGTAGATTTGACGAACCGGTTTTACCGAACTGGTAGGAGCCCACCTCTGATGTGACCACATAGGAAGGTCATAACCAAGGACAGCTTGTAAGAAGCTTTTTTCAAGACCGTCATAACTTCAAATAGTCATTAAGCAACCAGTCATTAAGCAAGGGCTATCTACACTTGCTATTATCTTTCTTTTCTTAGTTTCTTAAATATTACAGTGAAACTACGTTATGTCTTTGATTTATGATTTTATTGGATTTATCAATATAAAGTGAGGTCAAGTATTCTAGGTGTCCATTTTTATACTGGACTTTTTGTTCTGGATACAGTAGAACTATGAGTTATTATTTCTGGGTCAGAATTTCTCATATAGCCTGAGGTATTGAAGCAAACTCACTTGGGGAGAGATTAGGGAGTTTGTTCATTTGTTGCACAAACAAACTTCCATTGCAAAGTTATTCTACAAATGTACTGTAGTTTTAATTGTCCCGTCATTGAGCAACGGTGGGCTCCTCCTCCTCTTTTCGTTACTAGGCAGCTTCACTTCCACTCATCCCTCAAGATCATTCCTCCATACGATTATAATTTTAAAACAGGATTTGCTACATGTGCACATCTAAAATTTTGTTTTTCTAGATCAGGGCTAGTCAACCTTTTTATACCTACCGCCCACTTTTGTATCTCTGTTAGTAGTAAAATTTTCTACTAACCGAAATTTTCGGTAGAGCCGAGGTGGCGCAGTGGTTAGGGTGCAGCACTGCAGGCCACTTCACCTGACTGCTATCTGCAGTTCAGCGGTTCAAATCTCACCGGCTCAAGGTTGACTCAGCCTTCCATCCTTCCGAGGTGGGTGAAATGAGGACCCGGATTGTTGGGAGCGATATGCTGACTCTGTAAACCGCTTAGAGAGGGCTGAAAGCCCTATGAAGCGGTATATAAGTCTAACTGCTATTGCTATTGCTATTCTAACCACCCACCGGTTCCACAGTAGTAGTGATTTTATGAAAACCTAATGAAAATGTTTTTAAATAATGTTATGAATTTTTTTTTAAAAAGTCAATTAAATTTAAAAAAAGGAAAGTCCTTCAGTATCAGACAAAACCCCTGCCTCCCACCATGAAAGCTGGAACACCCATTAGTGGGCGGTAGGGACCAGGTTGACTACCTCTGTTCTAGATTATTCTAGGCTGATACTATTTTTATTATTAGAGACAGTTTTATCACTGTGTTATTTAAATAGTTAGATCCTTTGTCCCAGGGGTGGGTTTCTCGCCCTGTTCCAACCGGTTCGGTTGGAACGGGGCCAGCGGCGTCCTTGTGCACGCGCGCATTGCACGCATGCGTACTAGCGTCTGTATGCTCCAGCTGCCCCTGGAGGATCGTGCAGGTGCTGTATGCGTCCTGTGCATGCATGGAAGCGCAGAACTCGTCAAAACCAGGTAAGAAACGTGTGCAGGCGGGTGGACCCTTCGGCGTTCCCGGAAGGTACTTACTTCTGGGTTCGCGGGGACCACCGCGAACCGCCTGAAACCCACCCCTGCTTTGTCCTTAATGTTATTTTCAAGGATTGAATGTCAACTCTATGCTACTATGCTTTTAATGATTATTTGAATCTTCTTCTTTTTTTTTTACAAAGTGAAAAAATACTGTATATCCCTGGACCAGAATTTGATGATTGAAATCTTGTTTGTTCACTTGTAATTTTTATTATTGTTAATGCAGCAATATATTGTATCTCTTTGGTAGCAGCATCGTTTGGATGATGCAGGTTCAAGCTGCCATTATTAAAATGCCATTAACTCTCAACATAAGTGTGCCAAGCCTTTTTAAATACTTTGTAATTAAACACTAGAACCTGTGCCAAAAAATATGAATGAGCCTGTGTATTTGCTAGTTGAAGTAAAATGCCAAATGAGTCAATTGTAGGATTCAAGTGCTACCTTTTGAAAATCAAATTCAATTGGCAGATGTTTTGAAAAGAAAGCTTTACAAGTAACTAAAAGTGGTTCTTTGTCCTACTCATGGGTACTGTTTCTTTTTTAAGATGGCTGAAATTAAAACAGGAAAACATTACTGGTAGATACAGAGCTGAATTAGTCAGCCTTCTAATTATTTAATGAGTTAGGAACTGGTAATTGGATTATTTAAGAGGAATGTTAGCTCTTACTCAATTCTTTGTAAGGGGATCTAGGATGATCATGTCACACTTCACTTGTCATAATAGACTTTCATTTGCTCAGCATATTTTTAGATGGCCTGCAGCTGTTTCAATGTGAAATAGCTTGTTTTTCCTCAGTAAAATATGACTTACTCCGTCTGTAAATGTCTTAGTTGCTTCTGTTTTGTTGCTATTAGTTGTTCAATACTATGTGACCATGTACCACATGAGGTATTAGAATGTGGTACTTGCCAGATCCTTGAGGTAATACACACAGACACACAGACACAAACACACATTAAAATTACCATTCTCATGGCATTTCACAACAATACAATCGGCTAGCAGAGGTGGGTTCCTACCGGTTCGCACCAGTTCGGTAGAACCGGTTCGTCAAATCTACCGAACCGGTTAGAAGAGGTTCCACCAGTGGACCCGGAAAGCAGCAGGCCACACCTACAGAAGAGGTTCCAAAAATTTTTGAAACCCCTCCACTGACAGACAGACACACACACATACACAGACTCACACAGAGAGAGAAAGAGAAAGAAAGGAAGAAAGAACGAAATAAAAAAAGCAAAAAAGAAAGAAAAAGTGAGAGAGAGATGAAAGAAAAAAAGGAAAAAGGGACAGAGACAAAAGGAAGGAGAGAGAGAGAGAGAGAGAGAGAGAGAGAGAGAGAGAGAGAGAGAAAACACATGGCCAGCAAGCCACTCCCACCAGGGCACATGGCCGGCAAGCCACTCCCACAAAGGAGGCCACACCCACAGAGTAGGTTTGAAAAAAATTTGAAACCCACCACTGCCTGCTAGTGTATGTTATATACTGTTATCAATAAAATGTTCTGGATTAATTTATTAGTAAATAAATGTATTTATAGTAGAACAACTTGAAGTGAAAATGTATAAATAAATAAAAAACCCTGTAGTGTTGTAAGCTATTTTTGCACATTTATTATTCCACATTTATTATAAATTTAAGCTAATTGCGCAACTATTCAATGAAGCTATTATGCCTTCCTTATAACAGTGTAGCAAAATCATAAATTAGAGTGTCCCAATGGTTTATCTCTATTGCTGCTAATATTTAGGCTAATATGTAGACTGTTATATTTCTTCAGTCCAGACAGCCGTTTCTTCAGTTCTTAAAGCATAGTCCCTTTTACAAAAGATTGTCCATCATTACATTGTTAGGCATTCGTCACATTTTTCCAAAATAGAAAAGCATATAAAGATTTTACTTCTTATGTATTTCTGATGTATTTACTTCTTATTTCTGAACTGTGGAATAGGTGGACTTTAATCAGCAAAATTACAAGGTGGAATTTGAGCTTTCATCCAAGGTTATAAATTGCAAAAACAGATAATGCAGAATCTGCAGAATCTGTAATTGCAGTGTGCACAAAAGTCCTAAAAATGTTGTGATAAAACTGCAGTAACCTATTGCTTAGCTTATCACTTTTAGAGTCAGATGGACTAAATTTACATGGTGCAGGTATCTATTGTGTACTTTGATTTCCCAGTTGATTTTTTTGTAGACCTGCAGTTGAGAATATATTTTTTATTTTAAATATGGAACTAAGAAATTCCAGATAGCCTATGCTTAAGACTAGGAATGATTTGAACTGTTTAAAGTTAATTTAGCAAGGAGGAGCTAAGTTCAATGCAAAGAGGTTATTAATTTCTTACTTCTATTTTTTATCAATATATCTTAGACTGTGGTTGTTAAATATTTATACCGTGTACGGCAGGGGTGGGGTTCAACCGGTTTGCGGCGGTCCGCGCGAACCGGTTGGTCGGCGAACCCGGAAGTAAGTAACTTCCGGGAACGGCGAAGGGCCCACCCACCCGCCTGCGCTCCTTACCCGGTTTTGACGAGTTCTGCGCTTCCACGCATGCGCAGGATGCATACAGTGCATGCGCGATCCTCCAGGAGCAGCTGGAGCATCGCACAGACGCTAGTACGCATGCGTGCGCTGCGTGCGTGCACGAGGACGCCACCGGCCCCGTTCCAACCGAACCGGTTGGAACGGGGCGAGGAACCCACCCCTGGTGTATGGGTTCTGGGAAGTTGTGGGGGGTAGGTTGTGGGGGCTCGGGGGGGGGGGGGGGGGGGGGAATTATTCCAGGTTTGATTTCAAAGTAGTATGATTGCACATGTATATTGTTTTCTCTTACAACATGATATTCTCTATGTAATAATATACATGTGATTATATGTTATGGAAATGAAAATAAAATATTGGGGGGAAAAAAGAACCATTGATATAAAGCATAAAATATTAAATGGATAGAGTAACGCATTTCTAGTTGTAATGCTGCTACCCAGTATCCCTATAAAAGATGCCAATAGCAATGTAGCTATTTAATAAAAGGAGTACTTGCATTTAGAAGTATTTGATTAGGTGTTAAAATTACTTTGAACAGTGTTTCATGTGGATATGTATGTTTTAGTTTTTATGCAGATTTTGGACCTTTAAACCTGGCTCTGGTGTATCGATTCTGCTGCAAATTGAACAAAAAACTAAAGGTAAGAATGCTCTTTTATTTTTATTTTTATTGATTTGTGTTAATCTCTGTAAGCTTCCAGAGGTGTAGGTGAGTGCTTGGCTTTGGTAATTGATTATTTAAATAGTAATTTTATAAAAATTAAACCGAACTATTAAAAACAAATACAAACTAAGAAGAAAAAGAATAGTAGAAGGTGCAGAAAAGAAGAAAAACAAAAATTAAAAAAAATATAGTAAAGAAATATATGAAAAAATGACTTCCTCCCTCATGACAAGTATAAACAATTTTAATAACATCACCTTCTCTTAAAATGAAACAAATTTTTTAATCCCATATGCCATTTCTTATTAAAGGGAAAATATTTGTAGCTTATGATTGAAATGTGGGGTTCTTAAGAGCTTTCTGAGCTTGGTGGTTTTCTTATAGACATTTTATTACCCAAACTAGTGCATGGATGATGTTAGCTGGTTTTGAATAATGAAATGTCTACAAGAAAATAACCAAATTCAAAAAGCACCAAGGACCCTTCATCTCTTATTTACAAACAGATCCTTGTCAATTCAGTTCTGATGTCAGCAAAAATTCATGACGCGTTTCCAGAGATGATAACATATCTATTTAAACCTTTATCAAATAATTTTATATTCCTTCCTTCTAACAGTTAATGATCGAATTCCTTCGAATAGTGTCCTAAATCTTAATTTCTTTCCAATATTCTGTCATTCCTGCTCACAGAATTATTCAAACCTCTTAACAATATTCTTTTGTAAATCAAATAAAGGAATATTGTCCAGATCACTCTCTATGCTTGTTCCTTGTATATCTCCTTTAATTATAAAAACCTCAGCTGGTTTCTTTTATAGGTCCAGTGGTAATGTCTCCTTCTTCCATGCTACTTTTGTAGCCTGTGATTTTTAAATCCACTTTCAGATCAGCCTTAATCTTCTCAGGTAAAACTTGTTTCTCATAATGGTATTTTAAACACAGTCTATCTAGAGAGGCAGGCACTCTTATAATTAACTTCTGGATCCATTGTTCAAAAATAAACTTCAGTATGTCCAATGTTAGAATATTCTGCTTCTATGTCAAATTTAAATTTTCTTCTCCTTTAATTTTGATCTTTAGTTCCTTCTAGTTCACTCTAATGTCCAACCATCGAAGTCTGTATTATGTTTTGTTTTTTTTTTAAAGAATTTAAAACAAGTATTTTCCCACAGGAGGAAGGTTTTTTTTTCCAAATCCATTTGGACTCTTAATTCATTTGTGATTTTTAATCACCTTTTTGCCTTTTATTTTTTTTAAAAAGGTCCCTAAACCTGTATTTAAAAGTTTTTCTGCTAAGGATTTGTCTTCCCCCAAACACTAAATATCAAACCTGTATAAATTAATATGCTTCTGTATCATAATATCCAGATGGATCAAAGAGGCAGCATTATAAATAAATACCGTAAACAATTAATGGCATCCTATATTTGTCTCTGTAAAGAGTCTTTCTGCCAAACTCCAATCAAATGTTGTGTTGTAATTAGTAGAACCTTCCCAATATTATAGTACCCTAATAGAAACTGTGGTTTCTCCAGCTTTTAATGAAAGTGGCAGATGCTGTTCTAGGAATATATAAAAACTTTTAAGCAATTCTATTGCTATCCAAAGTTTGCCTATTTTGCCTAATAAGACCAAAATCCTATATAACTTCAATTAATTCTTAGTGGAAAGTGATTTTGGTTAATTACTGTTAGAAGAACTTGCTAGAATAAAACAAATTGTGCATGTTCTGACCAGTTCCTGCATCATGTGTGAAAGCACATGATAAGTGCACATGTTCCATCGTAAATATTCACCACCTAATCATTTAAAGATGTATGAAATGCCATAGCTGAGATCATTTAGGGTAAGTATTCTGAGGAGATAAGTTTAATTTTTCTAAATAAAGCAACAGGCTTTTGTGCTAGAAAAAAAGAACTGATTTACATTTATTACCTTGCTGAAATATTAAAGCTGTACAAATTTTTTCGGCCTAACAGAAGGATTAAAGAATTGCATACAAAGAAGAAATATTCCCGTTATATGCTGGAGGCGGTTAGGGAGCACTTTGGTTTGAATTTGATCAGGATATAATCTGATTTAAAGGACCTGCCAGAAGTCTCTTAAACTGGTTGAGTCACTGAGCTGAGAAATGTGGCATAATTTTGTGGTTTCTCCTAATCTTTTTTATTTATTTGTATCTTAAAACAGTCTTTCAGTCTATCAAGGAAGAAAATTGTGTATTATACCAGCTTCGACCAACGGAAAAGAGCAAATGCAGCATTTTTAATAGGTGCATACGCAGTAAGTATCAATGGCTGTGTGCATTTCTAACGAGAAGTTGCTGATGCTTCAGTCTCTAAATAGACACTGCAAAAGCTAGCATCCCTGCTTTTTCAGGATTTTAAGAGTCGGAGCAAGAAGGCTCTGGAAAGAAGCAGTTCCCATTTGCATTTTTAAGCTGATCCCAACCATAAAAGAATTGCCTAAATTACTACTTGGGAGGGGAAGGACATGATCTGCCTCCCACAGGCTCCCACACTCATTCCCATCATTTATTCCCCCCCCCCCCCCCCCGGGCCCACCCAGCAATTTAGAGAGTTGCAAGAGAGATTTGAAGGGTGGAGTTGGGAGCAGGAAGATTATGCCATCAACATAAGGTGACAATTTTTTGCTGAATTTTGATGAAGCTTTATACCTAAATTATAACATCAGGACCATGGGGTCTGCAGGCTCATTCTTGTTTTACACAACTTTGGCGTTTGTTTTCCTGTAGGTGTTTTGCCTACTTTTATTAAATTAAGAAAAGTTATTTTTAGAAATGAAGCCTTTCTTTGGGGTGTGTTTTTACGTGAATAATTAAAGTTGTAGAACTTGGAAAAAAAAGCTAGTATTTTATGATTTAAAGGCTTAGTGTTATGTTTTACAACATCCATGTAGGACTTTATTAATATACAGTGCTGTTAATTTAAATGGGCAATTTGTAAGTATCCGTTGGCTTTGTATTTATAATAAATACTATCTAGCATTACTCTGTACTGTAATTAGTACTTCACTATGCCATAATAAAATAAATGTGCTACGAAATGATGCCTCTGTTGACTGAATGAAGTGAAACGGAATTATGATAACTTTTCATATAAAAATAGCTCATGTTCTTAATCTTCCTTTTAAGATAATCATGTTGTTAATTGAAATAAATGAGCTTATTATGAAGCAGCAAAACATGTTGCAAGCGAACAAATTAGTAGAACTTTAATTTTATCTTTGTGTTGAAGAAAGCAAGGAATAAACAGTATGAGAATTATGTTTGCCTTGAAAATGATTCACAGTGAAAAGGCAGATGTGATAGTTCAGTCATTGATGGTGTGTTGTATAAGTAAGCTGCCTATCTTCTTTGGCATCTAATCTTCATCCAGGTTATCTAAGGGTTCTGGTACAGATTTTTCCTAGTCCTACTACAGGAAACCCTTTCACTTCAGATAAACTAGGCCAAGGCCAAATGTAATATCTTGGGAGTAGCGTCTTGCTTGTCTATTGCAAACTGTAACACAACACAAGTGAAATTTTACTGGTATTCTGTATCTCTTTTTTTGATTTAAATCCCTGTGCTGAAAATCTCAGTACCTTGATTTAAACATTGGTAGCAATAATAATAAAGCAATTTAAATCTATATTAATATTATTTTTGCTCCTGTTTATTTATAAGCACTGTTGTATTTAGTGCATACAATTTGAAATAATACTAAATACAATAAAAGGATACCCTAAAAAGTGAAAAGATTAGGATAAGCTTTTCCTCTATTTTAACAAATCTGTGCAAGGTATTCTGTATTAGTAGATATCTGTTTCTGCTGTTTAGGGACGTGAACAAATTGGGTGTCTTGGAGAGGATATTTTACAAATGATGTTGTATTGTGGAGAGGATAAACAAATACAGAATCCAGGCAATTAACCAAAGAATAAATCAGCATAGCGGAGACTTGTTCCGGACAATATAAAGGCTGCTGGTGATGAATAATCCAAATAAACATTAAAGAAGAACATGTCCTTTCTATAGAATCAACATTCATATTCAGAGTAAAATTTTCTAATCAATTCTGATTTGGCAATTTCCGCAGAAGTTTATCTTTGAAACCCTTGCTAGAATATGATGATTTTAAAAGACCTGTTCCAGTATGACTGGGAGAAATGCTTTCCCACTCATTTCTCTTCTAATTTTTAAAATGTCTAGTAAATGTTTTATTGTCCTGAAAGTCTAGCTCTGTTTCCCCGTTTGAACAGTAGAAGAACATTTGAAGGGCATTTCCGACAGCTGATGCAGCATGCAAGAGCCACAGACTTTGGTTTCCTTAATTATTCAGGGAAATTTTTGCTTAGCAGCAGTGAGTTATGTGAAATCCATACATCCAATCATAGGGAGATCATTTTCAAAGATGATTGTAGATTCTTAGTGATATATGAAAATTAAAAACTGATAGGTAAAATTTTGCCGCAGGTGATTTTAATTTAAACGCTGCTCATTTAGCAACCTTTCAAACTTACAATGATGCCAACCAAGTGGTAGTTAGGACTTTCCTCAGAGTTTCTGACCTGGCAGTCTTCTGACCATGATCTGGGTGCTCAGCACCTGGCTTGCAATTACATCATCATAACAAGCCATGGTCACATATTTATGATTTCCAATGATTCTGCTGGCTTCTCACAAACAAAGTCAGTGGGGAAGCCAGTAGGAAGTCAAAAGTCATGATTCTGTGTTTAATGACTTCCACAATCTTCACTTAACAACTGACACTGCCTGGCTAAGAAGCATGAGCACATAATACAATACAATACAATAGCAGAGTTGGAAGGGACCTTGGAGGTCTTCTAGTCCAACCTCCTGCCTAGGCAGGAAACCCTATACCATTTCAGACAAATGGCTATCCAACATCTTCTTAAAGACTTCCAGTGTTGGGGCATTCACAACTTCTGGAGGCAACTTCTGTTCCACTGATTAATTGTTCTCACTGTCAGGAAATTTCTCCTCAGTTCTAAGTTGCTTCTCTCCTTGATTAGTTTCCACCCATTGCTTCTTGTTCTAACCTCAGGTGCCTTGGAGAATAGTTTGACTCCCTCTTCTTTGTGGCAACCCCTGAGATATTGGAACACTGCTATCATGTCTCCCCTGGTCCTTCTTTTCATTAAACTAGACATACCCAGTTCCTGCAACCGTTCTTCATATGTTTTAGTCTCCAGTCCCCTAATCATCTTTGTTGCTCTTCTCTGCACTCTTTCTAGAGTCTCCACATCTTTTCTACAACATGGCAACCAGAACTGAATGCAGTATTCCAAATGTGGCCTTACCATGGCCTTACCAAGGCCTTATAAAGTGGTATTAACACTTCACATGATCTTGATTCTATCCCTCTGTTTATGTAGCCTAGAACTGTGTTGGCATTTTTGGCAGCTGCTGCACACTGCTGGCTCATATTGAAATGGTTGTCCATTAGGATTCCAATGTTGTGCTTTGTAACCACATTGCTTAACAATTGCAAATCCAGTCCCCATTCCCATCTTAAACTGAAGGCTACCTCTATCTTACACTTAAATGTATTCTTATTAATTAATTCATCACTTTCTGTTAGCTCAGTTCTATGCTTGCACTCACTACATCATAGTAAATTATTGTGTGCACTCTTCTTGAAACATTTTTGAAACATGTTTAAGACATTTTTCTGGTTTTTTCTAGATATTTCTGTTCTTTCTTCCTATTGCTGTGGCTTCCTGTACTCTGTTCTTTTTTCTTTAATAAGCTGAATAATTAAGCATTACTATTTAATTACTTGTCAGCGATGTAATAAACTTAAAAAAACTGTAGACTTATCTCTAATTTTACAGCCTAATGCAGCAACAAATAGAAATCAGGTTCAAGTTTTTGATACCATTTAATTATTGTTTTGGCAAGCAGAGCAAAAAGCCTTGTAGCCCAATTTACATGTTGCAAGTAGTGTGTAAGATGCAAGATAATCTTGTACTAGGATCAGTATTCCCAACCAACAAGCAGAATCCTGCTTCTCAGCTTGGGTGAGATCTGTACATTTTTCAAGGAATAATTTTGGCTGATTTACAAGCTACATCATAGTATATATTACTTTCTTTTCTGAGGAAAACACTTGCAACATTCATGCACTTGCGGCAATAACCTTGAGTTGAATTAAAAACAGGCAGCATTGCATAATCATACTGTTTAGTAAACATTTCCCTGATGCTTATTTTGCGTATATATTATTCTTAGCTATGTTAGCGTTATTGTACTGCCTTAATGCTAAAGTGTTGTGTCAAAAGAGATTTGGTAAATGCTAGATTAGATGCCACAAATAGACTTCTTGAGGCTGCGTGTTCGACACCGTGACTTCCTAATTTTTTCTGAGACCTACATTTTAATGATTGCCATTTGTAATATAATTGATATAAAAATGTAACCAAGGGTTACATCTTCTTTTTCCTGTTCCTATCCAATTGTTAGAAGGACAGCGCTCCTATCCACACATTTGATATTTGATACTAAAGAATATGAAATCCCATTCATAACACTTTTGACATGTTTAAGTGTTACATAATCTAGTCTAGTTTCATCCATGAATTTCTACTTCGTAGATTTTGCCGGATGTACAGTATCAAAAATGGTAATTTGCTTCATTGCAAAATATCACCACAGCATATTCAGCCTGAAAGTCTCCTCAGATATGTAAGTTAGTATTAGTCAAAACATAGTCACATATCAATACATTTGTTTCTAATAGCTGAAACATGCTACAGCGTGTCACAGAGAACTACATTTCAGAAAGGAGGTCATTTATCCCGAATTTAAACTTGATTAACTGTTCTGACCCCCTCCTCCGTCCAGTAATGAAAACCGAGACGAGCTTAACTAGAATGTACTTTAATAGCAAGACCAAAATCTCAGTGGCTGAAAGCCAAGCAAACAGATAAGGACCTTGGCAGCAACTCAGACAAACCTTGGCAGCAATCCAGCCTGCCAAGTTAGTTACAATAGTTCTCTTTAGTCAATGCATTGACTTCTGGAAGAGGGGCGTGTGCACCAGCAGTCTTTTTTATAGTCTGGAGAGGAGCCTAATGACCACCAGCTGAGCACAATTACCTCCTGTAATTGCGTAATTGTTCCTGACGCCTAGTAGCTCTTCGATGGTGTGCATCTAGGAACAACTCACTGCTGGCTTCTGGATCACCCTCCCTTGTCTCCTCCCCACTGGTCCAAGGCTCAGGCGCCACCTGGTGGTCAACCAGCCTCTCTGTGCCCTGCTCGGAGTCGGAACCCTGTCCAGGGTCCTCCACATCCTCCAGAGCCGACTCATAGGGCCTCATAGGTGGCAGCTCCAACGGCACCTGCTGGGCCACAACAATTAACATAGGAATTAAATTGATGGTATCACTCACTTTGAGTGAGGCAACTACAATATGTTAGCAGTCAAGTTAAGTAGGGAAGGAAAAGTTGAGAAAAAATCAATCACATTCTTTGGATTTCAAGAAAGCCACTTCTGATGAATTCAGATTAAAAATATAGCAGTACAGGTAGTTCTCAGTTTACGACCACAATGGAGCCCAACATTTCTGTTGCTAAGCGAGACAATTGTTAAGTGAGTTTTGCCCCATTTTACAACCTTTCTTGCCACCGTTGTTAAGTGAATCACTGCAGTTGTTAAGTTAGTGACACGGTTGTGAATCTGGCTTCCCTATTGACTTTACTTGTCAGAAGGTTACAAAAGGTGATCACATGACTCTGGGACACTAACCGTCATAAATATGAGTCAGTTGCCAAGCATCTGAATTTGATCTCATGACCATGAAGATTCTGCAAGGATCATAAGTGTGAAAAACAGTCCTAAGTCACTTTTTTCAGTGCCATTGTAACTTTGGTCACTACACGAACAGTTGTAAGTCGAGGATTATCTGTATAAAACACACTGAAAATGTGAATGATAAATTAACCAAATAAATAATGGGGAAATGTTGGGCATAAATAATTCTCATGACAAAGGAAAATTGGCAAAGGTGTTAAGGGTGTATCTTACTGTTAAGCCAAGAGGCATGAAGGAGAGGAGCTTTAGGAGAAAAGATTTTGGTTTTAACCAAAATCTATATATGTAAAAATGGCTGTGGGTGTGTATGTTCCAGCATAACTCTGGAATGCCTCAAACAATTTCAACCAAACTTGGTATACAGATGACTTACTCTCTGGAAACAAATACTGTGGGGTTAAGACACCTCTAACGCCCCTTGGTATATGTGTCCATGTGTGTGTGTGTTCCAGCATAACTCTGGAATGCCTGGGTTGCTGAAATGAAAAGGACTGAATTATATCTATAGTGTCAAGAAACCATACCTTTGACAGTGATAGTGTGCATTTTGGATTCAAGTTCTGTTAAGATACAGCCTGCTGTGCCTTAAAATGGCTTCTAATGCACAGCACAGTGTAGTTGCCATGGTAACGGCTTTGCAGTACTCCACAAGGGGGCTCTAATACAGGATTGGGATAAATACATCCCCGGCTACGCCACGTTATCAGCCAGTAAATAATAAAAACTGCTTGGTAAGTGATAACGCAACACCTGGAAGTGTATATTGGGTGGGTTCCCCACAGACCATTTGCTATTTAAATATTTATAATTATCTAGAGGACAAAATGGAAGGGATTTTTATCATTTTTGAAAATAACATCAAGTTTAGTGAGGTTATAACTTGGAGGACAAAATCACGACTCAAAATTAGCTTGGCATGCTTGAATGTTGGGCCAAAATCAGTAGGATGATATGAACAGTTTTCATGGTTGAGAACCTCTGCATCTCGGAAGGCAAAATCAGATGTGTGGATCTGGTAGATGAATGCATAGATAAATTGTGCAAGTTATGGTATATACGAATGTTCCTTCTGGAAAAATATATAGGTACAGGTTCAATCCTGGAGGGAAATATCTGGTTATTCACCCCAGATATAACAGCTAAAAAGGCCAATGCATTCAGAGAATCGTTGTTTCAGAATCATGGGAGATAAGAGTTGCTTTGCATTTATCAGACTGCTCTTGAAAATATGTCCAGTTCTGGGCATAATACTTTAAAAGGAACATGGAGAAGTCGGATTAGATTCAGAGGAATGTTTTATGGTGATAAAGGTGTGAAAGATTCAGGTGACAACCGTCTCCATATATTTAAAACACTGTCATATGTTGGAGGGAAGTGACCCTTCCTTCTCTGTTGAAACTTTAAGCAGGGCAAGACCCAATTGGATGAAACTAAATGAGATCCAAGCTGAATAGTAGGAATTTCGTGATAGGAAGAGTTATTAAACATGGAACAAACTGCCTGGAGTTCCTTCACTGAAGGTTTTCCTACAAGGTCTGGATGCCACTTTTAGGGAAAGTTTAGCAATAGCAGTTAGACTTATATACCGCTTCATAGGGCTTTCAGCCCTCTCTAAGCGGTTTACAGAGTCAGCATATCGCCCCCACAGTCTGGGTCCTCATTTCACCCACCTCGGAAGGATGGAAGGCTGAGTCAACCTTGAGCCGGTGAGATTTGAACCGCTGAACTGCAGATAGTAGTTAGCTGAAGTGGCCTGCAGTACTGCACTCTACCCACTGCGCCACCTCGGCTCTAGTTTAATGAATTCCTGCAAGAAATGTTGGATTAGGTAATCTATTTTGGAATTTCAAACTCATATTCTGATTTTAGGAAGCTTACATACGAAAAAGGAGTTGGAGAAATATTTCTACCGTGTTTTCCCGAAAATAAGGCAACATCTTATTTTCTTTTGACCCCCGAAATAAGCGTTTGACCTTATTTTCAGGGAGGTCTTATTATTTTTGAGGTGCAGTGAGCGTGGTCACCTCATGGCTGCTGCTGTGTTTCACGTCGCTGGGCCTGCCTCTCTTTTTGTGGTGGCCATTAGCATCACAGAAGGGGTGCAGTGGCTAGGGTTGCGGGAACAGCCGTTAGGTAAGGGCATATGGGCTGCATGGGGCATGTTTCCCCCACTCTTCTCCCCCCAGCCTTGCCTCCTCACCCAGTGTTGTTTGTGTGGCAATCAGCCAAAGGAAATGGCAGAGACCGGCTGTGCATGCATTTAAATATTTTCAAGAAAGGCTTGTTTTTTAGGGGGGGAGGGCTTATTTTAGCGCATGCGTTTAAAAGCCTAATTGGGCTTATTATCCGGGGAGGTCTTATTTTCAGGGAAACAGGGTGAGAAAGTCTGTATATATTGTATAATAAGGTAATTAGGAATTAAATTCAGATGATAAGAATGAAGCCACACATTCACACAGTATCTTTTAATTGCATTTACATGGTTATGCCTTATTTTATCAAAATTATTCTTGATTCAAGAACCTTTCAACTTAATGTTACAATCATATAGTCTTGAATGCAAAATTTATGAAGGCAAAAGTAATGGATTTTGGGGTGGGCAAGTGTTTTTATTTTAAGAGAATTATGAGAATACCGGTTAGTATAATATTGGAACTCTTTTAAAACAGTTATTGAACACGTTTATGATATGGAAGCAGACCATTTTGAAAGCGCAGATTCTAAATAATCCTGTTATTTAAATTCTGCTTTCTATAACTGTATAATTTGTATACAATATAATCTTTTAGGGAAGCATTTTTCTATTTTTTTTAATGGGAACAAAACTCTTGGGAAGTACTTTTAGAAGATGTGTTAATGCATTACTACAAGTTGATTTCGGTTGATAATTCTGTATATATATCTGCAATCTGCAATCAGCTGCAGAAAAATGTTGCTTTTTTCTTATGAAAACAATAAAAATATGAGAGGAGGAGTTAGGAGGGCTGTTAGCTAACTTGGGAAGTCAACATCAAAACATTTTGATATTTTTGCCTCGTAAACTTCCTGGTTATGTCAACTCCTAGTTAGGTAAACAGAAGTTGAGCGTGATTTGGAGAGTTCACATTTTAAGCTTGGAATAAAAACAATTTTCTGAAGTATCAACATACATTGATTCTGAAGCATTAATTATAGGAATTAAAAAATTGAAATCAAAGTCTCGTTGAGTTAATTTCAGACTTTATATTGATATTATGAGTTACACAATTGTAAGTATGTTTGTATTTTCTAAATTAAATTGTATTTTTATTTTTGTAGGTAGTTTACTTGAAGAAAACACCAGAAGAAGCTTATCGGATACTCTTATCCGGGTCTAATCCACCCTATCTTCCATTTAGGTATAATTGTAATTTTGTATAATGCTTTAAAATATTAAAAATGCTTTAAAGATAGTGAAAGCAATTTGGTAGTTCTAGCCATCCTAAAGAGATTATCTCATATTTTACTGACATAAATCTTGCATTCTATACAATGTGTTCTCCACTAAGCAAATTTATTTGGGTTTTCCTCATTATAAAAATGAAAATTTAATAATGAAACAAGAGAGAAATCTGGACCAAATTCTTTCCTGTATATATCCTATACTAATATGCTGCTTATTACTGATGTTTGTCAATGGACTATATTAATATTTAAGATATTTATTCCACTTTTATTACTCAAGGCAGTGAACATATGTAGTAGATCTTCCTCCTCCTATTTTCCCACAACAACAACCCTTTGAGGTGGGTTGGGCTGAGAGAAAGTGACTGGCCCAAAGCCACCCACCCAGCTTTCATGCCTAAGGCGGGTCTATAAATTTCATAAGTAGGGTTGTGTTCAAATACATTCCAGATTTCTCCAGATCATATTACTCTATAGTCTTGTGTAATGGTTAACAGATTATTATATCACCTCCTTTATTATTGTGGAAATTATGTCTGATTACATACAAAATAAAAGTAACATATCTTGTTCCTTACACAGTTGATAAGCCAAGCAATTCATCTGGCTTGTTTCACTTTTAAAATACTTCTATCAAACAAAATGTCCAGGTCTTGATTAATTTCCTACTCTTCAATTTTTTCATCCTTCATTCTAATTTAGCCATTAATTTGTCATATTTGCGATTAATAACAGCCCTAAGGAGGTCAGCTTTCATTCCAAATCTTCCAAACCTTTTGTTAATTTTCTTAATGGGTCGGATGGTATTATCTGACATTATGCAATTCATAATTAAAAAAGATCTTTACTTTATATTAAGGAACAGGTATCAAGTTGGGCGAAATATGCATACATAAAACTCTACAGGAAGGAACAATGGAAGGAAAGTGTTAGTCACTTGTCCCAGTAAATATGCTTCTTTAATCCAAACGAAGACCTAAATGGTTACGGTTGGGTAACATATTTCCTCAGACCCACTTTCTTCCTTGTGTGTTTTCTGGATCTACTCCCTTTCTCTTGTCATTAGCTGTCAAACTAACCTCCAGATGGCTGGGCATGCACCACAGTTTTTCCAGTTTTCCACTGTGCCTATATAACACTGCCCCATGAAACTTAGTTAGCTTTTGGGTTCTCATACAATAGTCTGGAATCAACTTACCTTCGCTACCAGTTTGCAAATGTGTGCGCATGCGCAGAGCGTCAAAAACGGGGTGTGATGGGTGGGCGGGCGGAGCCTGCTACTGAGCGGATCTGCAAAGGTAAGTAGAACAGTGCGAGGGGGGAATCCGCTGTGCTACGCGATTTAGATTTTCTAGAAAGCAGGAAATCTGACCATTCCAGCTAATATAAATCAAGTGTCACAGCTGATTATTGGAAATACCAGTTTGCCTGAACCAGTAGCATTTTTTTTTACTATCGGTTCAAGCGACCTGGTAGCATTTTTTACTACCGGTTTGGTCAAATTGGTTGAACCAGTAGCATTTCACCCCTGGTCTGAACGATTCTTTTTAAAGATGCATTACATTTCTGATACCTAGAACATCCTTAAACAATCTGGCTTTCCGCACTAATTAGGCCAATATGCTCACTGTAAATGCCTTGACATGCTGTTTCATCTAGCAGTTCTCTCACTCTCTTTCTTCTTTATGGATTACACACCTCATTTGCTTCTCTTCACTTATCCTCCTCTTGGCATTCCAAACCTCAATTTATCTCTAGCCGAATCCTTTAGAGCCATGGTTCCCAAACTGTGTGCCATTGGGGTGCTACGATGAACTCAGACTGGGATATTTCACATTTTTAATGGAAACATAGCAATACCCAACATCTTCTGAACAAAGCACCAACTACTAGCTTTCTACTGCTGTGCTTCCCTCAAAAATTTAAAATATCCCACAGTGTCTCTGTGAACTTAACTTTTGGAAACTGTAAGATGCCATGGAAAAATTTCTGAGATCTACAAGCCCTGGGAACTGAGAAGATGTAAGGATGTCTGAAGCTCCCTCAGAGGCAAAACTCTTCATTGTCCATATTGATCTTAATTCTTTACACAAAGACTCTTGGTCTTCTCTTTTTTACCATTTACTCAGAATATTTTTTACTGCTAGGTAAAGATAGCTAATTAATTTAATTAATTAAATTTCTATAGCCGCCCAACTCAACCAAGTGACTCTGGGCAGCAATAGATTTGCTACCCATCTAGTGCCAAATGATCTCCCTTTCTCCCCCCCCCCCCCCCTTTTTAATGATTGCTGAACAAATTGTCAGTGAGGACTATTCGTATTTAATTTAGTTTCTTTCTGGCTTCTTGCCTTGTACAAGTTCAGTGCAATTATGGGATCAAAATAGATACGAAAAACTCAGGATAGAAACTTAATATGGATATACTGTAACTGGAAGCTATTTCTTTGTTCTTCTCCCAATGACTTTGCAGTGCTTGGTTTAAAAACAAAGTATTGTTACATAAAGTTGGGGATTTCTGGATAAACCTTTTGATTAATGCAAAACAACTGCTGATTCAGGTGCCTGAAGAACCTGGCAAATTGCTAAGATCAAAGCTTCGTCAGCCAAAACTATTTGTAATCACCTCAAGTTTGGAGAATTGTCAGGAATGTATTCTGAATAGAAAGTATCAGTATTTAAAATAGAGACAGTTCATCAGTGATAGGGAAGTTATTTTAAAGCCTGCTGAGTTGTATATCTCTCTTTGTATTAAACCACAAACAAAAATTCATATATGATCTTTTCTTTGTAGAAAAAAAAATAATCATTTGCTTTTGCAACTTAATGCCATCTCCTGAAATTGATCATTCAGAATATGCTTGTAAAAATTATTTGCCTTACGATAAATAAATTACCCCACTTTAACACCCCATCCACTGTTATTTTAAGATAATAAACTATTAGGTCTACATATTTTTCCTTCCTTTTTCCTTTCCCATTCAGTACTGAATATAATTGTAGGCAATTATTTTTTGCTCTTTTCAAAGTTCTACCCTTCTCTAAAATAGAACTAGAAATTTGACCTTTGCTGGATTTGAGGAACTTTAAAAGCCAAAAAATACAGAAGGCACTTTTAATGGCGTGCACCAAATTTGACGTTGACCTTGAATCAAGATGAGCACACCTAATTTTGTGAAATCCTGAAACCAGGCGGAAACCTTTCATCCTCTCTCCTCCCCTGGAGCCTCGCTTCTTTGAAATAATTATGTAAATAAATACTAGAATGCTCATTTTTTTTCATTCAGCAATGAATATGATAAGTGAAGTGAAGGTATTCATGTCTATCACAATCAATCTACTAGAAAAGTTTTAAAATGAGGTAAATGTAATCTGACAAGAATTGTTTTAGATAAATCTCTGCTGTAGCCTGAATTTACTATATTGTTTCCATTGTACTTGGAGAACAGGGGTATCAAACTCGAGACCCGTGGGCCGGATCCGGCCTGCGGGGTGCTTAAATCCAGCCCATGGGGCCAGCCTGGAAATTGTTGTAGATGGGTTTGAAGGGATCACAGGAGCCATGGAATAGCCAGTAAGATGGAATTTATTATACATAAGCAAGGTGACAGCGATTCCGATTGTAACAGATCGCGCCCCAGTATTTATAAGACATGTAACAACCCAAATAACCAATCAGAGCCAGATACTGCACAGCAACTGCTGCTGCAGTACCTTGGCCAATTAGAGGAGCCTAGCTGCTTCTTGGAGGCTAGCAACAACCTCTAATGCCCCTAGGCCAATTAGGGCTCAGCAGAGTGGTTGCTGGCCCTTTTCAATGTATCTGAATACACAACACCCCTTCCCCCCAGATTAGTTGATGGGGGGGGTGGAGGACACCAAATTATAACAAGCAACTTTGAGATTTACTTTTGCATTATCCCCCAAGTTAAGAGAATTATTTTTATTAATACATTTCAACAGCAGTTCCCCCAATTTTATTGATTCATCCCCAATAGCATTCCGTGAATGAACTATTACATGTGTGTGTGTGGTTCACTTTAAGAAGCAATTCTATGTCTTTCTCCTTCCCTCCAGCCCATTTATTCGCATTTGCATTTCTCCTCCCTCCAGTAATTTATTCCCATTACGTTACGTTCCTCCTTCTCCCCAGCTAAGTACACTTTGTTCTTTTGTTAGCTCACCTTACTCTTCATTAGCTCACTTTTCCCAAGTTCTCAATTCACATTCCTCCCTTTCCCCCCAGCTAATTGTTTGCATTACGTTTCTCCAGTTAATTTGTTTGCATTACGTTTCTCCTTCCCTCAATTCACAATTTGCATTTCTTTACACAATTCACATTTGCATTTCTCCCTTTCCCTCCAGCCGCTTCACTCAATTCACAATTCCATTCCTCCCTTTCCCTCCAGCTGCATTATTCACATTTTATCTTATTTAATTTAAAATTCCCCCAATTTTACTGCGCATGCCCAACAGACCCCAAAGAGTTCTCTTTACAGTCCTGGCTTGCAGAACGGCCCTGGAGGCGGGTCGCGGCTTGCTGATAGCTTTCCAGGAGTTGCGGATTGGCCGGGCAGCATGGAGATCGGTGAGGCAGGCAGGAGGGATTTCAGCTTCCCTCCCAGCATCGGGAGACTTTGGCCGGAGGAGAGGCACAGCGGCAAGGCTCGGGGAGGCTGTGAAGGCAGGCGCGGAGGAATGGGGCCCTTCTGGGAGGGCGCGGAGGCCGTGGGAGGCCGTAGAGGCGACGGAAGGCCGAGAGGGCTGGCGCGGAGGCCGCGGAGGCCTTGGGCGGCCGCAGAGGCGACGGAAGGCCGAGAGGGCTGGCGCGGAGGCCGCGGAGACATCGGGGCCCTTCTGGGAGGCGCGGAGGCCGTAGAGGCATCGGGGAGACCGAGGAGGTTGGCGCGGAGGCCGCGGGGACATCGGGGCCCTTCTGGGAGGCGCAGAGGCCGTGGGACATCGATCTATTGGCGCGCCAGTAGCTTGAGAGTCGCAGACAGCGTTTTGCAGGCAGACTTCGTGAGAAGGCAGGCAGTTCTTTTGAAGGCAACGAGGCTTTACTTTTTGCCGGCTGGCTGGTGGGCAGCCTTAGCAGCAGAGAGGCAGGCAGACTTCGCAGGCAGGCTGAGTTGCCGGATCGCGACGCAGTTTGGCGATTGGCACGGCTGGCTGGCTCCGTGAAGTGCACAGACCACCCAACGACCTCGGGCCCAAACAGTACCAGCTGAGATTGGCTTCCGCAGACCGTGGCTCGTCCTCGGAGTGGCGTAGACCGGGGGTCTGTTGCTCGTCCTCCGAGTTGGCATAGGTTGAAGCTTCTCTTGCTGGACTCTCCTTCAGCTGGGCGCATGCTGGCCGTGGGTTCTGGCGGGTCCTTCACGGGCTCTTCACGGTTGAGCCTCGCGGTCTGTTGCTCGTCCTTGCGCATCGGCGGCTCTCTGTCCCACGGGCAGAGGCCGTGCCAGATCGATGCCAAGTTGGCGTAGACGCCAGCAGGCTCCAACGGGGGAGGCTTGGTAGCCTCTGGAGTTGTGCGAAGTAGAGGTTGCTGCGACTGGCTATTTCTTCTCGTTCCAGGCTCCGTGGGAATCGCGGATCCCACCTTCGTCGCCAGTGTTGTAGATGGGTTTGAAGGGATCACAGGAGCCATGGAATAGCCAGTAAGATGGAATTTATTATACATAAGCAAGGTGACAGCGATTCCGATTGTAACAGATCGCGCCCCAGTATTTATAAGACATGTAACAACCCAAATAACCAATCAGAGCCAGATACTGCACAGCAACTGCTGCTGCAGTACCTTGGCCAATTAGAGGAGCCTAGCTGCTTCTTGGAGGCTAGCAACAACCTCTAATGCCCCTAGGCCAATTAGGGCTCAGCAGAGTGGTTGCTGGCCCTTTTCAATGTATCTGAATACACAACAGAAATGTCAAAGGACTAGCCTGTGGTGCCTCTGGTGGCGAAAATGGATTGCGTGCAGTCCAGGGGTGGGTTTCAACCGGTCTGCAGCAGTCCGTGCGGACCGGTTGGTCGGTGAACCCGGAAGTAAGTAACTTCCGGGAACGCCGAAGGGCCCACCCGCGCGCCTGCGCTCCTTACCGGTCTTTGAAGGCTTCTGCACTTCCATGCAGGCGCATGGCACATACGGCGCCTGCGCGATTCTCCGCGAGCAGCTAGAGCATTGCGCAGGCGCTAAGATGCATGCGTGAACTACGGGCGTGCACGAGGATGCCGCTGGCCCTGTTCCAACCGTACCGGTTGGAACGGGATGAGCAACCCACCACTGGTGCAGTCCTCCCACGCCTTGTTTTCATCTTTCATGGCCTCCTGCAGCACTCTGACATCTGAAAACAGGTCAAAAAATGCCCCCCAAACGGCCAGCAAAGTGCTGCAGGGGGCCGCGGAGGGTGAAAACGAGGTGCCGGGGGGGCGCATAGAGACCCCCTGTGCCCCGTTTTGGCCGGCAGGGTGCTGCAGGAGGCATCCTTCCCCCCGCTGCCACTGCCCTCCCTGCTGGCCCACAGAGGAGAACGACTATGCTGATCCAGCCCTCGAAGAAATCCAGTTTGACACCCCTGCTCTAGAATCTTTCCAAGAATAAAACCCAAAGAAATTGGCTTATAATTTGCTGAATCTTCCTTTTTCTTCCCTTTGTAAATAGGGTCCATTTGGCACTTCACCATAAGGCAATCCTGGGTAATTTACGTACCCTTGGGCCATGTCTGGCCTTTGCTTGTCCCTTTCGGACCTGCGTGAGGTGAATCAGAAATTAGAAATCAAATGTAAATAAGTCTCCGCCATTCTATGCCAATGGCATTGCTTTTTTTAAAAGGTGGCTGCTATTTTTTTTTTATTTATGCGCATGCAGGCCTACCATCTTCGCAGCGCTATTGGTTCAGCTGTCCACAATAGTCTCAGTTTTTCATATGGCCCCTTAGGAAAATGAATTGCCATGAGAGTTTAGCCATACCATCAGCTAGTTCTTAAGATGCAGTTCAGAAGATTTAAATCCATTCAAAAGTAAAGATGGGCTCCATATTAGATTTTTCTTAATCTCAAATTTCCATTTTGCTCCTTGGTTGGGGCAACATACTTTTTTTTTTCTCCCTTTCCCCCTCCTCCTCTCCCCTTTCTTTGCCGGCTGCCACCTCGCCCCCCGCCTCCTCCATCCCCGCCGCTGCCCCCGACAGAGGTGTCTCGCATCTATGGCAGACATAAACGCGAGACGCCTCTGTCAGGGGCAGCGGCGGGGACTCTGCTTCTCGCCGCCACCGCGCTCTTGCCTCACCATCCGTAAACCTCACCGCACGTCACTGTCTAGAACTCACCCATGGCAGTCACTGGTAACCACTAGGATACATCCCCCATGCTTATAAGCTCACTGAGCAGACACTGGCTTTGTCTACAGAAACTTAAAGAGTAAGTTTCTGGTTGTTCTGTCTTTGAGCCTACCTGCTGGTGATGTAGGGAGACTTCTGACTGGTTTATTTTTGAAGAATTCCTCATGTGGACCAATTTGATACAGGGGCATTGCTAGATATAAAAGTCTACACCAATAAGCTTTCATATATTTTAGTAAGGCTTCTATTGAACTGTGCTGTGTTCACATTCATCTCTAAAACATAAGAAAAAGTCACAGAATAATACTCTCATTAAACTCCTGTGCTTTTGTGTAAAAAAAGGCACACTAATTTCGGTATAGAGCCGAGGTGGCGCAGTGGTTAGGGTGCAGTACTGAAAGCCACTACAGCTGACTGTTATCTGTAGTTCAGCGGTTCTAATCTCACTGGCTCAAGGTTGACTCAGCCTTCCATCCTTCCGAGGTGGGTGAAATAAGGACCCGGATTGTTGGGGGCGATATGCTGACTCTGTAAACCGCTTAGAGAGGGCTGAAAGTCCTATGAAGCGGTATATAAGTCTAACTGCTATTGCTATTGCTATATAATGAATAAACGCTGCTCGTAGTAAATAATGAAATGGATATTTGCTGTTTATTTGTATTATGTACTTGAATCTTGTAGAGAAGATATTTTAAATAACCTGATTTAATTTTGAATGATCTTTTTATTTAAAAACCTATGAGCAGATATAATCTTTCAATTATTGTGCTGTAAATTGAATGTGCGTAATAATCACTAGATTATTGCAACTTGAATGTGATAATCACTAGTAATCAGGGAAAACATTTTCATGCATGCCTGAATTATCAGATATACGAATTCCTTCTGACATGTACTGCTTCAATAGCCCAAACATTCAGCCTGAACAAAAATATAATGGATTTACTTATCATAATTAGTAATTTAATTTTGGTGATTGGATTATACAATAGGTATGTTGAATTGGATAACCTATTCATTTTGAATGGGTTTCATCAATGAAAAATTATACAATTAAACAGTGTTTATACACTATGGTAATCCATATGGCTCTGAGCAAAGAACAAGTAGAAAATGTAATACATTAGAGGAATTAGTGGAAGAAAGATTTTAAAGAATTTATTACACACATATACAATTTCTAGAGCTTTAAAGCATGTCTGTTACTGAAGAATGTTTCTTCGTTTACATGAGTTGGCTCATCTTGATGTTTGTTGTTAGGGAAAGAATATATTGTACAGTGATTGCTTTGTTAATAGTGTATTGCAAATACATTCTGGTCTTGTCAGAACATGTTGCTCTCCTGTACAAATAAAAGGGATCCCTCATTTTGAAAGATGGATAAGCTTCTAGAGATTTAATATAGTACCAACTCCTTAGCTGTGGTTTCACAAGCTGTCCCTGCAAATCTTCTATGTTCTGAGAATTTGGTTGTAGTCAAATTTACCTTCCAATGTGTGTCTCTTGCCTCAGTTTACCTGATGTGGAAACTGAATTAATTATTTTATTTTTTAGATTTTTTTCCAGAAGCTCAAGTTGGTGTACTTCCTTCCTCCCCCCCCCGCCACGCCCCCAAGTGGAGTTGGTTGAATCTTGGTTTCCCAAGTCTCAGTGAAAAAAATAGGGTCTGAGGCCATTAAAGTATCCTAAGATCATGTGTTTGAAACGTTGTAAAGGAAAGAAAGCAAAGCCTATGTCACTCTATAAACACTTCACAATCAGAAACACGAGAAATAGCTCAGAAAAAATAGGAAGATATATCTTTGAAAACACAGAGAGGGAAAGAGGCGAGAGAACTTCTATAGATCCTGTATGACCTGTACAATTTCAACATTGAATAACTTTTTAAAAATAAAATTATATCACACTAACATAAGGATGAAGCGCTTAATATAGTGACTTCAATATGGTCAGTTGAGCAGGAAACCTATGAAATATAAATTTGTTGATACCCTAAATCCTGTTTTTATACCTTACTTAATATAGCACCAAGTCTGAAAGGTAATTGTAACTCGTACTGGTCCAAAGTGTGAAATTGGATCTAGTACAGGGGTGTCAAAATCAATTTCATTTAGGGCCTATCAGGATTGCGTATGATCTGGGGTGGGGGTGGGGGTGAGGTGGGCCTGGCTAACTCAACGTCACTCGTGTTGGGGGTGCCTGTGGTGGCCCAAGCACTCTGCCAGCAAAAATGGGCTCTCGAGCTCCGTTTTCAGCTGCAACAGCCTCCTGCAGCCCTCTTCTAGCAAAAATGGAGCTTGGCAGAGCCTCATGAGCTCCATTTTTGGATGCGATGGCCTCTTGCAACCCCCTGCCAGCGAAAACAAAGCTTGGGAGGGCCACATGTCGCCCTCCCAAGCTCTGTTTTTGCTGGCAGAGGCACTGTGAGCTGTATCGCGGTTTCCAGGGCCGCCCCACAGGCCATATCGAAGCACCCCGTGGGCCAGTTCTGCCCCCCCCCCCGGGCCTTGAGTTTGACACCCCTGATCTAGTATGATTTTAAAAATTGATACCAGATTCTATTTAATATGATGCAAAATGCAATTAGGGTGAGGCTAGTGTGCGCATGGTTGATGTTAGCACATGCACAATTGTGCTGGGTTTTTAGATGCTAATTGATTGTATAAAATGGAGAAGAGGAAGGTTCTATTAGAGCAGTGGTTCCCAAACTTGGCAACTTTAAGACTTGTGGACTTCAACTCCCAGAATTCTGCTCTGCTGGCTGGAGAATTCTGGGAGTTGAAGTCCACAAGTCTTAAAGTTGCCAAGTTTGGGAACCACTGTATTAGAGGAAAGCTCAAAAAAGGAAAGGCTTGTTTAAAAAACCACAGCAGAATACTGTAGTATCAACATTAATTGAAACCTACCTGTAGAGATTACTCCCAAATCCCCTGAATAAGTCTTTACTAAAAATTGGTATGAATTCTCCCTGAAGTCTCTTCTGTCAGGTATTGTAAGTCAATTTCATAAGAATTTCCCTGCATATATAGAACTGGAAGAGCTAGCAAATTTTTAATGAAACTCTCCCAAAATTCCTCTTGCACAAAATTCATTGCAACTGCTTTCTCAATAGGGAATGTTTTTTTTTCCTGTCCATAATAGGCAACAGGATCTGTCAATCAGTATTAAATATAATTGCCAAACACACCTGTTTCTCAATGATAGTTGAATGGGGAAGTAGTGCCAAAATGTGATTTTTAAGATGGCTTCTGAATTGTGCAAGCATTATCTGAATCAAATTGTATGTTAGCTCTCAGCCCTAACAGAAGCCAGTAGTGTGTTTTGAGAGATTTTCTGTATCTTTTCCCCCCACAGATGTTCTGTTTGTTTGCTTTAAAATACCTAGCAACTGGATTGCAACATGCAGTTAAATGTTATCAAACATCTTGATGTTGACTAAGAGCAACAGAGTTGTTTGTTAATCATTCATCCTGTTTTCTGACATGAAAGAAGAAAGAAATCAGCATGAAGAAATTTGCTATGGATAGATAATATGTTATAATATAAAATTAGATTTGGCATTTGGGCACCTATATCAAATCCTTCACTATCTAATAAAATGAAATTCAATGGTGAAAAGAGTAAGGTTCTACTACATTTAGGCAACAAAAACGAAATGCACAGGTACAGTATAGGTGGTAGCTTGCTCAACAGTAGTAACTGTGAAAGGGATCTTGGAGTCCTAGTGGACAACTATTGAAATATGAGCCAGCAGTGTGCAGCTGCCAAAAAAGCCAACACAGCTGCATAAACAGAGGGATAGAATCAAGATCACGTAAAGTGTTAATACCATTTTATAAGGCTTTGGTAAGGCCACACTTGGAATACTGCATTCAGTTTTGGTCACCACGATGTAGAAAAGATGTGGAGACTCTAGAAAGAGTGCAGAGAAGAGCAACAAAGATGATTAGGGGACTGGGGACTAAAACATATGAAGAACGGTTGCAGGAACTGGGTATGTCTAGTTTAATAGAAAGAAGGACTAGGGGAGATATGATAGCACTCTTCCAATATCTCAGGGGTTGCCACAAAGAAGAGGGAGTCAAACTATTCTCCAAGGCACCTGAGGTTAGAACAAGAAGCAATGGGTGGAAACTAATCAAGGAGAGAAGCAACTTAGAACTGAGGAGAAATTTCCTGACAGTTAGAACAATTAATCAGTGGAGCAGAAGTTGCCTCCAGAAGTTGTGAATGCCTCAACACTGGAAGTCTTTAAGAAGATGTTGGATAGCCATTTGTCTGAAATGGTGTAGGGTTTCCTACCTAGGCAGGGGGTTGGACTAGAAGACCTCCAAGGTCCCTTCCAACTCTGCTGTTGTATTGTATTGTAACTGTGGCAGGAAAGGTCGTAAAATGGAGCAAAACTTAACAACTATCTTGCTTAGCAATGGCAATTTTGGATTCGGTTGGGGTCGTAAGTTGAGGACTACTTGTAGACAATAATAGTTTGAAAAACAATTTTGTTACATATCATCTTCTGCTGTTGTCTTCTATTTTATTTTTATTCAGACTAGTGAATAGAAGGATGGGCTTTAGAATAATTCCATTAAATGGGAATCTAAAGTGTCCAGAGATACTGTGCAATTTTCCTCCTTTGGGGGTAATCATTTTAAAATAATACTATTAATCTTTTAAATGAACACACATTCTTTAGTTAGTCGAAGTGATCCCTCTCTACAGATTCAGGCGTATAATTGAACTCTGATAATCAAGATTGACAATTTTAAAAATCTAAAAGCTTGGAGGCCCATACATCAGTCCCTTCAGTGTTATTGTGATACATAGCTGCTCACTGTTTCTCTGACATGTTAATATTTTCTTTTCATAGGGATGCTTCGTTTGGGAACTGTACATATAATCTATCTATTCTCGACTGTCTACAAGGACTAAAAAAGGTAATCTTACAGTGCTGAAGGGAAAGAAAATGGTTCACCGACAAAAGGGCGACCGACAAAACCGTGACTGACTAAACCGCGGTGACAAAACTGCAAGTTCTAAACCGCATCGATGAATGAGCGCTGAATCGCGCCGACAACAGCGCAGTGACAGAAGCGCACTGTGAACCTAATGCTAACCCTAACCCTAAACGTAACACTAACCCTACCCCTAAACGTAACGCTAACCCTAACGCTAACCCTAAACCTAACCCTTACCTTAACTTAAATCGCCCTTAAATCGCCCTTCTGTCGACCCGCTGTTGTCGGCACGCTGTTGTCGGCACGTTGATGACGCGGTTTTAGCGACGTGGTTTTAGCGACACGGTTTTGTCGGCGCGCTTTTGTCGGGTCACGAAAGAAAATAGCTTCTTAGATATTTTTCAAGAGTGTAACACAGAACATTGGTAGGCCATGATCAGCCCTAGTTTGCCATTCACCCTTCAAGTCAAATGTAATCTTTCAGTAGGTTCAGTAGGGTGTTTTATGGTTTTCCTCTTTTGCATTTTTTAAAAACCCTTTGAGGGCATAATTATGAATAAAACAACATAGATTGGGAGGGCAGGGGACCAAGCCTTTTTAAGTGCCCATTTAAGATACCCTAAGAACATTTTCCAGCCTATGAAAAATATACAGAATCAATAGAGGTGCTTTGTCTGAAGCAGCCCCAGTTTGTCTCTACTTCATTTTGGGGGGGGGGGTGTTTCACAGTATTAACAATATTTGAACATCAGACTGGGATAGAACATGCAGTATCTAGAATAGTGAAAATAAATCCTGTTTAGGCTGCTAGAGGGGGGGGGGGGTTACCATGCAAAACAATGCCACCCAATAAAATTCCAATTTCTTGGGTGTTCTAACTTGATGTTAATCCATTTTAGAAAGTGGAGGCTTTTTTTTGCCATACCTCTGAATGGATAATTTCAAAGCTTCCTCCTGAAGAGAGGGGTTCCACCACAAATGCGCATACAACAAAAGCGCGTGTGACTAAACCGCGCCGTCAAAACCACGGAGACGAATGAACGCTGAAGCGCGCCGACAACAGCGCGCCGACAGAAGCGCGCTGTAACATAACCCTAAAAATAACCCTAAACCTAACCCTAAACCTAACCCTAAACCTTACCTTAACTTAAATCGCACTTCTGTAGGCGCGCTGTTGTCGGTGCGCTGTTGTCGGCGCGCTTTTGACATCACGGTTTTAGCGCCACGGTTTTGTCGGCGCGCTTTTGATGTCGTGCCACGGAAGAGAGGTACAGGGAGAAGTACGAACAAGTAACAATCTTGTCTTGGTTATAAACTGTCAACAGCATAAAACAGTTTCTAAAGATGTAAAATAGGCACGAATTCCATTTATATTATTTCAGAAAGGAGTGGATTCTTTTTTTTTTCATGAACAGCTTCATGAGGATTTGATATGCTTTTTTTTCTAGGCCTTACAACATGGATTTGTTGATTTCAAGACATTCGATGCAGATGAATATGAACACTACGAGGTTTGTATCTGTTTTAAATGATGCAATTGCTAATTTACAGATAAGAAATTATAAAAATTCCCTGTACTTGAGGCACTTATATACATTTGGTGTAGTAGCGATGATTTTTAAATTGTTGTATAAGTTTTTAGTTTCTATATCATAAAAATATCAAGGAAAAGGAATAAAAGGTTAAGTTACAGCCCCAGCATTATTTGATACATGAACAAGCTAATTTATATATCATTTAATGGTACTAAAGTCATTTATTTAAAAAAATCATTAAGTTGCTACAAATCTAGGAAAATGTATTGGTTGTTTATTTCCCAAATTTAGAAAAAGCTTACATTTCCTTGACACTTAGCTTATGGAATCTCATTACTCTAGTATGTAGTTTATTGACAAGTAATGTGACATCTCTTAGCCTAATACAATACTTATTAGCACTAAATCTGAAACAATGCTTCAAGAGTATAGTTAAAAATGTATATGTGCTCAGTCACATTTTTAAAAAAAATAAGAAGCAACTAGATTAACCAATTGCTATATAAAAACATTACTTAAGTTACTTAAGACAATTTGTTAAGTTGACATTTTCAGGCAGTACTTAAATTTTCAAAATTAATTCAACTTCTTATCTTATAACTTGCTACTAAAAGTATAATGCCCAGTGATTTCAGAATTCCAACTCATAATTCATTATTTGATATAAGAGGAGTTATGGTACATTTGGTCTTGCAACAAATTTTAAAGTGCAGGAAACTGCATTTACAACATAAAAATGTTAATGCTGATTGGTTTTAATTATGAATTGTTTTAAACTTCAATTTTACAAACCTTAATGGCATTGCCTTTGCAAATTCTGAAAATAAAAGTCCAGTAAGTGTTGGTCTTTGCGATGATTTGTCGGTAGAATTAGATGGATTTTTTAAAAATACTAGCAAATTGCCTCTGGTAATCTTTCAGCAAACTTTATTCTTTTTCCATGAATGACATTATTTATTTTATTTATTTATTTTATTAATTAGACTTATATACCGCTTCATAGGGCTTTCAGCCCTCTCTAAGCGGTTTACAGATTTTTTAGCAAATTGAGTCAGCAACTTGCCCCCACAGTCTGGGTCCTCATTTCACCCACCTCGGAAGGATGGAAGGCTGAGTCGACCTTGAGCCGGTGAGATTTGAACCGCTGAACTGCAGATCACAGTCAGCTGAAGTGGCCTGCAGTACTGCACCCTAACCACTGCGCCACCTCAGATACTAAAGCAAAACTACATTTTTATGAACTTTTCAAAACAAGATATTTGAACAAAGCAAACATTTGAAAGAGATTGTTAAAAAGTTTTTTCCCCTTCCTTTCATTTCTCCTTCGTAGAGGGTAGAAAATGGTGACTTCAATTGGATTGTCCCTGGAAAATTCTTAGCGTTTAGTGGACCACATCCGAAGACCAAGATTGAAAATGGTATTTGTCTGTTTTTTTTGGGGGGGGGGGGTGTAGAATTTTGGTTTTGTTTCCCATGGCTAGTCATTGACGATAGTCCAGAGTTGCTATGATTTACCCAAGTAATTTCTGTCCACAAGATTTATTTTGACAAACACAGCTTCAGATAATCGTTCTGAGCAGCAACTTTGGGTAATATTGAAATCCAGGAAGAAATCTCATTCACAAGAAGACCTTATACAGGTTTTTGGATATTATGTTGTTTAGGAAACATTTTTTTAAAATCAATGCTGAAAAAAATAGTTTTTAGTACGAAGGCAAGTATTTAGTATTATGGTAGTAAGCTCTGTCTTTTTACCATTATTTATTTATTTATTTATTTATTTATTTAATTTGTATGCCGCCCACTCTCAAAGAGACTCAGGGCGGCTTACAAGTAAAAAAGGGACGGGGAAGACATACAAAAACAAAACAACATTAAAAGGTCCACAACATTCACAACTTAGGATGGGGCTGGACAAAATCAACAGCCCCAGGCCTGCCGGAACAGCCAGGTCTTGGTCGCTTTGCGGAAGGCCGGAAGGATAGTAAGGGTCCGGATCTCCGCGGGGAGATCGTTCCATAGGGCCGGAGCAGCAACAGAGAAGGCCCTCCCCCGGGGGAGTCGCCAGCCGACATTGACCGGCAGATGGAATCCGGAGGAGGCCTAATCTGTGCGATCTTATAGGCCTCAGGGAGGTCATTGGCAGGAGGCGGTCTCTCAAGTAGCCAGGTCCGATACCGTGTAGGGCTTTAAAAGTAACGACATTAAAACTGTTCACCTCTTTAAAAATTGCTCCAGAAATACCCTCACATCTCCAGAGTAGATTTTGAGTAAATGTGGAATTGAGTTCTGTGAAGAATGTTGAACGATGTCCCATAACACAGTTGAATTTCTGTTCTTAAATCCACATTATCTAAGTACACATTTTTGAAATTTTAATTGTCGTTTTAAAGCCATTCATTGTAATGAAAATCCCATTTTTTGCTTGAAATTTTCAGACCCCTCTAGTATCCAGTTTCTAAAATCATCACTTATCTTTGTTACGACATATTATTTAGGAGAGCTAAAATACATCTGTTTCCCACAAGAAGCTGTTTATTTTTTTATAGCTCATTTCAAAATCTTGTTGCAAAAGTCAGATTTATCTGGACCGTTCATCCATGTATAACTTCCTCAGATCAAAAGCTTATTTATCTCTTGGGGTTTTTGTTTCAAATTCTTTAAGTTCTTAAGCCTTTGGTTGATTTTTCTTTTGTTCAGAGTTGAAAATAAACTCACCTGATAAAAACATTTTAACCATTTCATAGCTATTAGAGACTTTGGAACCAACAAGCTTGAAAATGGTGAATAGGCAATTTCTTGAAAGTGATTAGGAGCAATGTTCCTTCTAATTTTTTTTTCAGTGTGTGTGGAAAAGTATATTGTTTGAGCGGCACATTTTCATGCCTGAGCACCTGAATTTTTTTCACAGATGTTTCACAGAGCAGTTGATTTGTAGGATCCAAATTGGAATGGAGAAAAATGGTTTTGTGCGTGTGTGTCTATGTCTCTGTGTGTGTTTGATGAGTGAGGGATGCGGTAAGGGGACTGCGCCTATTTAGAAAAGGTAAATTATTGCAAGCATGATCAGTCGAAGATAACTATGGGGACAGGTTGGGCGGTAGAGAGAAAGTGATAAAAGAGTGTGGGAGAGGAAGAGAGGAAGAAAAAAGAGGGAAGAGAGACAGAAAGAGACAGAGAAGAAGAGAGAAAGTGAGAGAAGAGTTGGAAAGAAGGAGAGAGAGAGACAAAGAGAAAGGGTGAGAGAGGCAGAAAGAGGTAAAGAGAAGGGAAAAGGAGACAGAAAGTGACAGAAGAATGTAAAAGGAGAGAGAAAGAGAAGAGAGACAAAGAGAAAGAGGATGAGAGAGACAGAAAGAGACAAAGAGGAGAGATAAGGGAGAAGGAGAGAGAAAATGAAGGAAGAATGGAAAAGGAGAAAGAGAAGAGAGACAAAGAGAAAGAGCATGAGAAAGACAGAGAGAGAAGAGAGGAAGAGGAAAGAATAAGAGAGAACATCTCATTTCAACCCTGAGGTACAAATATTCTCTTTGGTAATTTTATTTGCCCATTTATTATCCAATACTCTCATTTCTCCTTAAGTTCATCAATAATTCCCTTCTTTTTATTGAATTTATCACAATACCGTGAGGACAACTTTTTCAGCATAGCTTTACAGCTATTTAAAATATATAGTAATTTAGGTCAGGTTTTCAGAACTTTAGTCTCTTTATAAGTCACTAAGTGCAAAGAAACAGAATTTAGAAAGTTGGCTTCCCTTTTTGTAATTGCCTATTGCCTGCTTAATTTTCTACCTACATTTTTGATATTGATATTCACTGTTGACCCAAGAAGCCTATCGTAGAAAGAAATCGTCTCTATGAACTTTGTTGGGTTTCCATGGAATGAAGTTTGATCTTTTTCTCAACCATACAGTAGCATATTCTTTCTAAGGAGGATATAATCAAGATAGTCCATAATTGCCTATCAATCTAACAGTATGGCGATTGACAATCTCTTTATATTTCAACTCTAACTCTTTCAGTCTTAAAAGGTTTGGTGAGGAGAAATCCAAAAATTCTTTTCAAGAGGAAAAATATGCTTGCACAATTGCATCCATGGAGACATGTATATATACACAACACACAGAGAAACAAACTTAACAAAGTGCTAAGTCTGCCCACCAACTAACACTCGAGAGAGCGGGGGGAGGGAGAGCGAGAGAGAGATTAGCACAACACACAGTCTCTGTAGTACTTTGGTAAATTCTCTTTCTACAGTGAATGCATGAATTAGAGAAAAGTTATGATTCACTTCTAATAATTTTCAATGCATTCCACTTTGTCAAAATTTATCCAGAGCAGAAAAACCCAAATCACATCACTTGTCAGCTAAGAGAGAGAGAGATCGTGTGTATCCCTCCTTCCTTCAGCCCAACACTCTCGCTGGCATCCCAGCCAGACGAGAGGGACTGCAGACTGCAGAGGGTCTCCTCGAGTCTAGGGCAGCGAGTCATTCGATGGGAAACTTGCCTCTTGGAAGGAATGACCCGGCTTGCCGCCCAATGACCGAACGGAGAAGTGAACAGGCAAGAGAGACGAGGCAGGAGAGATGAAACGTGAGCCAAGCCGGATCATTCCTTCCAAGAGGCAACTTTCCCATTGAATGACTCGCTGCCCTAGACTCGAGGAGACCCTCTGCAGTCCCTCTCGTCTGGCAGGGATGCCAGTGAGAGTGTTAGGCTGAAGGAAGGAGGGATACACATGCTCGCGCTCTCCCTCTCTCTCCCTCTCTCTTTCTCCCCCCCCTCTCTCCCCCCCTCTCTCTTTCTCTCTCTCGCAAATGGCAAATCCAAGCACCCGCTGCTGGGAACCTGTCCCATGCCTTCTCCCAACCCCTACACCCCTTCTCTCAGCTACTTGCTGCCTTGTGGACCTAGAACTGTCTCCAGGCTGGCTCTCCTCTCCTATTATTATGGAAGGCATCTCACAAAAACCACTGCACGGCAGTTGGAAATTGCTGCGCGGAGTTTTGTTGCCACGTGCGCGGCTGCGTGCGCGCAGCTTAGAGGAAACATTGATTAGGAAGTAAGGTTTGCGACTTCTGAGGAAGATATGATAAATTGAAGAGATACAGACGACAACCATGGTTAAATGAAGAGCCAGCTAATAGATCAGATTTTTGTAATTTCTCTCTAGGCAAGGAGAGGACTTGAGATCGCCCACAGTTGCTCCTCATGAGGAGATTGCAGGATAATGATTTCCAGTGTATTTAGAGCTCTGGGAGATAATAGCCATCTTGTTCTAACCACAGTCAGGACCTTCAAAGAACACTAGATTCGTATATAACCTTTTAAAATCACTTTTAGAAATGGTTTTCTAACTGCTTTTTAACTATTAGGAACCTTTGGATGAACAAATCTGAAATGACGTGGTGAGCTTCCTTCAATTCTTAGCAAAAGAAAATTTAAATATAAGTTTAAAGTTTTTTTAAAAAGTAAACTTCAAACGGGTAATTACAACTTTGATTTTGGATATGAGGATTCTTTATTTTTCAAGGACCGGGCACAACAACACAGTGTAGCAAATCTGTACAAAATACTTTAAAGCATCATAATAAAAGAATACAAGGTTGTTGCTGAATTTTTAATGTTTAGAACAAATATGCACCTACAATTGCGTGGATGCTACCCCTAAATATTGATGCCACCCTGTTTCCCCCCTCGTCCCACACCAACACACTCCGAGCCAAAGATAAGTTATGGCATTTAATTAACAGACAGACAGGACCTTGGCAGCAAACCGGCACAGAAAAGCTTGGGCAGCAATCCAGCCTGCCAAGCTCACAATAATGTTCTCCAACATTAGTTCCTGCGTTGACTTCTGCAAGAGGGGCGTGTGCACAAGCAGACCTTTTATAGTCTGGAGAGGAGCCTAATGACCACCAGCTGAGTGCAATTACCTCCTGTAACTGCGCAACTGTTTCTGATGCCTATTAGCTCTTCGGTGCCGGGCATCCATAAACAACTCACTGCTGGCATCCGGATCACTCTCCCTTGTCTCCTCCCCACTGGTCCAAGGCTCAGGCAGCTCCTGGTGGCCAACCAGCCTCTCTGTGCCCTGCTCGGAGTCGGAACCCTGTCCAGGGTCCTCCAGAGCCGACTCATAGGGCCCCTCGCTGTCGGAGTCTGGTGGCAGCTCCAATGGCTCCTGCTGGGCCACAACACACCCAAATATTAGTTTTACCCCAGCCTTATAAAATAAGTGAATATTACCTTAAATTTGTATCTATCTATTGAACAATTTCATTTTGGTACTATTTTAAGAAGTTGTATAAAAAGAAGTGATGAAAATAAACAAAACATATGCCTGTAAAATTTCACTGTAATATATTTGTTTAAAAGGAAGAAATAGGATATCAGTCAAAATAACAATGCCAAGTCGTTCCCAAATATTTACAGTTGTATATAGTACTTTCCAAATATTCAGACTTTTTAAAAACTATTGCAAAGAAGGCCTGGAGGCAAAAGCATATGAAGAACGGTTGCCGGAATTGAGTATAGCCAATCTAGAGAAAAGGACTGGGGGTGATATGACTTCAGTGTTCCAGTATTTGAGAGGCTGCCACAAAGAAGGGGTCAAATATTGTTACTTAAGATATTTTGACTGTAACAGTAAAGCATTCAGCTTTGCAACTTCGAATAGACTTTCCTAATAATATTTATATTACCGAAACGAGCATCATGATGTTACATAATTAGGCAATGAAATGCCTGCAAGAAAATGACCAACCAAACTCGGAGACCCCTCAATATTAGTATTATTTGAAAATAGTTTGTTTTCATCATACCCTGTTCTAACTTGGAGAGGAGCTGGAAACATCCAAGTGTTCTCATTCTGCTTGTTTGTAGGTTATCCGCTTCATGCCCCCGAAGCCTATTTCCCATACTTTAGGAAGCACAACGTAACGACCATCATAAGACTCAACAAAAAGATTTATGAAGCCAAACGCTTCACAGATGGTGGATTTGAGCACTACGACTTATTCTTCATTGATGGAAGCACCCCGAGTGACAGCATATTGCAACAGTTTTTGAACATCTGTGAGGAAGCAGAAGGCGCCATAGCTGTACACTGTAAAGGTTAGTCTGAATTGCAATGCAGAATCTGTAAAAATAAAAAAGCCATTAGAATTAAAATTTCTATCCATATACTGTATGTATGTGTGTATGTGTATGTGTGTATGGAAGCAGTTAGCTTCCTCCCATAATTGGGGCATACCAGGGGTTGTGACATTAAATATATACCTTCTTCCCTGGCTTCAGCTGATCAGGAGGAGGACCTTGTGGCTTAATGGCTAAGACGTCTGCCTAAGATGCAATACAGCCCAGGTTCGAATCCCAGTAAGGGTATGGCTAGCTGATGAGAGCTAAATAGCTTGAAATAGATCTATACTAGTCTCCCTTTATTTATTTATCAGCACAAATACAACACACACACACACACACACACACACACACACGTGTGTGTGTGTTTGTGTGTGTGTTTTATGAGGTTTTCGCGGGTGTTACACGGGAGAATTTTACGCGGGAGAAAACCCGAATAACCAAAGACCTACACACACACACACACACACACACACACACACATACACATACATACATACACATACATAAATACGTATATATGTATATACGTACATACATACATACATACATACATACATACGCACATACACACACACATATATACACACACACACATACCGGTGGTGGGATTCAGCCAGTTCGCACCTATCCGGGAGAACCGGTTGGTAACTTTCTAAGAGATTCAGAGAACCGGTTGTTGGAAGAAATCTTCCTTTGGTTTTTTCCTGCTTTACGGGGCTAATCCTGTAAGGAAGGCAGGAAGGAAACATTCTGGTGTTGTTTCTAGCCTAATCTTTATTGACCTGCTTACAGAAACTGCCTCTCCGGTTAACCCTTATTACATTGTAACAGCTAAGGCGAAGCGCCCATCGACCTGAGTGGCGTTGAGTGGGCCATGCCCACACGGTGACATGACCACTAAGCCCCTGCCTACCCACCTGGTCATTAGGACAGAGAACCGGTTGTTAAATTATTTGAATCCCACCACTGATACATGCATACATACACATCGACTTGTATAAATTACTCCAAACTACACATTTTAAAACTCTTGCCTAAGCTAAAACGTTGCACTGATTTTTCCTATCTATGCAGTCATTTTTATTCCATTGAATGATGCTGTTGCATCTCTTTTTTTAAAAAAAAAATCTCTTTAGTATTCTTTAGAAGATTCCGCTTTTTTGCATGTGTAAGAGTACTAATGAACTTCCATATAATTTGTGCGGAGTGTGCCTTAACAGCTTGAATCTTCTATTCCATATAATTTAAATAGAATTATTTTACTTGGAAAACCTGAAAAGATAGAGGAAGCAGCAGCGTCCCTTCTCTTTTCCCCCACTAGTCTGTCTTATTTAATTAATTTATCCATTTTCAGTTTTTCCATTGCTTTTGGAATGCCGGCGAACAACCCACCCCTGTCAGAGACCTAGAAACAAATATTTTAGCAAATATTTGGCATTGTTCAGTGCCAAATATTCAGCATTGTGGATCTCTTAAAACTCAGTGTTTTATGTCTTTTTTGTCCATTAATGTAGCTGGTCTAGGAAGAACAGGGACACTGATTGCTTGTTATATAATGAAACACTATAAATTCACCCATTCTGAAGCCATTGCCTGGATACGAATGTGTCGGCCTGGTTCTATTATTGGACCACAGCAACACTTCCTTGAAGAGTAAGTATGAGAACTATATTAATCATACAATGCATGCTCCAGAATATGTTCTTTACTGTTTAATAAATATTTAGTAAGGCCCGTGACCCGTCAAAACCGCGGTCGACGAAAGCGCGTACCTGACGTCATCAGCAGCGCGACGAAAAAAATTAAAAAATAAATTAAATTAAAATTAAAATAAAATTAAAGCAAGCCGATTCACATAAAGGTAAGGGTTAGGGTTAGGGTTAGGGTTAGGTTAAGGGTTAGGGTTAGGTTTAGGGTTACGTTAAGCGTTAGGGTTAGGTTTAGCGTTAGGTTAAGGGTTAGCGTTAGGTTTAGCGTTAGGTTAAGTGTTAGGTTTAGGGTTAGGTTAAGGGTTAGGTTTAGGGTTAGGTTTGGGGGGGTTAGGGTAAGGTTTTCGCTTTAATTTTAAATTTACCGCTCACAGCGCAATGTTTTTGTCGCGCTGTGATGACGTCACGTACGCGCTTTCGTCGAGCGCGCTTTTGTCTACCGCGGTTTTGTGGTGGAACCAGTAAGGCCACAAAACATAGTAACATTTTTAGAGCTCCCTCTTCTGAATTGTGTTTAGAGTTCTTATTACAAAGTTTAACAAGTTCTGGAGAAGATATGTGTAATGTTACACCGCTGCTGTAATGTTGTTCAATTTATTGTGTTACTCATGTCTCAAAATGCCCTTTTTAAAGTAGTTCCAGGAATGGGTTAAGAATCTAGAAAATGTTTTCTCCTTCTCTTAGTTTTGTTGCCTGAACATATCTTAACAAGTTACTTCCCCTTGTCAATATTTTGTGCTTTTTTTAATATAAACTGTATCTCAATCTAATCCTCAAAAGACAGTATCAGAATCTAATTAAAGTTCATTTTTAACCATGCAGTTTTTGTTTGAAGTCAGCTAATGTTTTTCACCTGCCTTTGGAGAGGTAGGTAGGAGGGGGAAAATGTATCCATCACTTTTGCTAAAAGTAGCTTAAAGGTGATAATTAGCAAGGCTGCCTATCTGTGGTGCTAATTGGAATAGATCAGATCAAACCATCTGGTTTTGGGATTTATGGCAGTGGCAATGAACATCTGGTTGTTACGTGTTACTGATGAAAATTGATTTAGTGGTTCAATAAAATGCAGGATCCCTCCCCACAGTGTGACTTGGGTGCACATAGATGCTGTAAATCACACAAGGATGATATTTGCATAAGGATTTTGATTTTACATCAGTACTGTAGCCCTATATGGTTCACCGACAAAAGGGTGAACGACAAAAGCGCGCCCGACTAAACCGCGGTGACAAAACCGTGAGTTCTAAAGCGCGCCGACGAATGAGCACTGAAGCGCGGCGACAACAGCGCGGCGACAGAAGCGCGCTGTAAACCTAACCCTAAACCTAACCCTTAACTTAAATCGCGCTTCTATCGCCGCGCTGTTGTCGCCGTGTTGATGACGTCACGTTGATGATGCGGTTTTAGCGCCGCGGTTTGGTCGGCACGCTTTTGTCGTGCGCGCATTTGTCAGGTCACGGCCCTATATTGCCCAGCTATTGTGTAATGTCCTAAAAGTACATTCGCAGTGAATTACTAGGAATCATATAAAATGAACCAAGAAGTGGCTGGAATGCCTTAAAACTATTCAAATATTACTGCCTATTATTTAATACTTAACAGGGTAGTGAAAACCCTACCTTCAAAATAATTATTGAAACAATCCATACTTCTTGTTTTTTTTGGTTCACCGACAAAAGGGTGACTGACAAAAGCACACCCGACTAAACCACGGTGACAAAACCGCGAGTTCTAAAGCGCTCCGACGAATGAGTGCTGAATCGCGCCGACAACATAACCCTGAACCTAACCCTAACCCTAACCCTTACCTTAACTTAAATCGCCCTTTTGTCGACGCGCTGTTGTCGGCACGCTGTTGTTGATGCGTTGATGATGTGGTTTTAGCGATGCAGTTTTGTCGGTGCGCTTTTGTCAGGTCATGGGTTTTTTTCATACAGTGCACCCAAAATGATTTGGAACAGTATAGACCACATGTATCAAATTTGCCACATCACGTTGCTGTCACATGACATTTCATGACATTTTTCCCATTTGTGGAGCTGGTGCGGACGTGGACTACATGCGATGCATTCCGGCCCATGGGCTGCCAGTTTGACACCCCTGGTACAGACCAATTTTCTTCAACCGTGGCAACTTTTAAGATGGGTCAACTTCAACTCCCAGAATTCCTCAGCCAGCGTTGTAGCGTTGTGACAAATGCAGAACATTATGCCAGAGGTTTGTGCCCTTTGTGGCAACAAAGGGCCAGTGATGGGACTTAGGGACACTGCCTCCTGGTGGTTGTGCCAGGGAATCTATGGCAATCTGTGGTTTCCTGGAACTGTTCTCTGTACTGGGTCCCACCGATGCCTTGTTCCTGCAGAGAGCTATTGGCAAGCTGCTTTTTGGTGAGAGCAGGGCAGACAATTTTGCAATGACTTCTCAGTCCAACAGAGATTAGAATAGCAAAGCTCGGTATCACAGTAGGAAGAGAACTTTTAGTAACGAGCAGGCAGGATGCATTATAAAAAAATAATTATTATTTGGGGCCATTATTGATTTGAGATTGATGGGCTTGTTTCTTTTATGCAAGTGTTACAGATTAATCATCTAAAATGTTTTTCTGCCATAGGTTAGATTTTTGTATTGAAGTTTCTATATTCCTTGCTATTCTATTTCAATCCAAACCTGTTCTGACCCCCTCCTCCATCCAGTAACGAATGCCGAGACAAGCTTAACTGGAATGTACTTTATTAGCAAGACACCAAAACCTCGGTGGCTGAAAGCCAAGCATAACAAACAGATAAGGACCTTGGCAGCAAGATAAAAAAAATTAGCAAAAAAAAGGGAAGAAAAATAGAGAAAAGGGGATAAAATAAAGGAGGAGAGTAAGCAGTGTTTAGTCTGGCTCATAAAAGTTAAAAACATTATAAACATGCATAAAGTAGAAATAAAAACATAAATGTACGTACATTTCTTTTTGAAAAAAAACACCCTCCTTTCTAAAAAATATTCCGCACTTGCGGAAAAACTGGCCGGGCGGCAAGGAAAATTTTCCATCAAGAAAGATCAATTAGTGGACAGTAGGTAGAAAAAGGTTGACTACCACTGGTCTAAGTAAACATTTTCTTATCTGCAATATCCCCAAAATGTTGCCCAGAGAATATTCAAAATAAGTGTTTTAGGAGTTCTTGATTCTCTTGGAGCTTGATTGTATTGTTGTGTCTGGCGATGTTTTCTAGTTTGGGTAATAAAACATCAGCCAGAAAACAACCAAACTCAGCGAATAACAATTTGTATTTCAGCACTGAGCTGCACATATTTTGTAGCAATAAATATTTGAATTATAAGAGCCAAAAACTAACAAGATCATCCAATAATTGTGTGCGATTGTAGAGACTTAAAAGGTTTGAAAGACACATCTTTTAAAAGAACGTCACACCTCATTTTCTATAGTACAATGCCACTGGTGCTAATTTTATTTTATTTTTTTGTGTTATTGAACAGAAAACAGGCGATGTTGTGGGTCTACGGAGACATATTCCGAACTAAACAGAAAGCAAAAGAAGTAGATGAAGATGGTTTGAGCAAAGTTTTATCGGGCTTCGATGACATTTCTATCAGCGAGACTTCAAATAGAATTGAAAATTTGGATAAATATATAGAGGTAAAGTTGCACTGGAACAATTTCCAGCCACACTTGAAGAATATGTCAATAATTTCAGTAATAAAATATTTGAAGTTTATCACAGCAGCGTAATACATTCAAAATGTTTGACATATACAGTGTACGGTACTGGTGTTGTAATCCTTATAGTAAAAGAACTTAGTACGATTATTAAAATATTGCAAATTGCATGGCCTTGCAATAGGAAGAATAAAGGACAAGATTGAATGCAATGGAATCCCATGCAGATATGATGGGTTCAATAGCCTTTTCCTAAAACTACCATCTAAACTAAGTGTTTTAATGGTTATGTTTCCTAAGAAAATTAGATTAATCGCATCAATCATGACTTATTTTCCTCCTTTTAATTTAATTTCTGGTTCTGACCTAATACAACTTTGGTTTAATTTAAGCCAAAGGTTTAAAGGAGGATGAGGAAGTAGAAAAGGGGTGTCAGACTTGTGACGTGTTGCAATTTCCCTGCCCCCCCGTCATTAAATGAGGGTGGACATGGCCAACGCATGACATCTCTGGCTCACAGGCCCCAAGTTTGACACCCCTGAAGTAGAAGACAAAAATGTCCTCACATGTCAAGATTAAAAGTTTGCCTCCTACTTTAAAGAGGTATGGAAAGAGCCAGTGTGATTATTTAGTACATTTATTTTATATTTATACCCCACCATTTCCCTGCAAGTTTAAGATGGCATACAAACAGTGGAGTAGCTAGGATTAAGAGAAAGTAATTGAGCCACCAAGAACTCTCGTGATCAGCTGTGGCTTTGCAGTTGGTTTTTTCCCCACTTGTAGTCACCACTTTAATTCTACAGACCTGGCCAACTTGTTAGAAGAAGGAAACCATGTATGTGCTCCCACCGCATTGTGTTTTTTCACCTTCATCCATATGGACACCTGGATGACCATATGGATGAAGGTGACTCAGCAGAAGTTTGCTGTGAGTTGAGTCGGGAGGCAGGAATAACAATGCAGATGGGGCTCATTAGTATCGCCTTCTGGAGATCAAAGGACAGATGGTGCCACGCCCTGGTTGCAGAAGTCAACGTTCATCGTTCGTTCGTCGTTCGTTTATGGAGAATTCAGTTCCGATCCTGTTTGAGTTTGTGAGACACTTGGAGAAGTGATTTTGATTCTTGAAAACTTGGTGCTGTAAGAGTTTTGTTTCTGCATTCTGCTGCGTAACCCCTGTTTGCAAGAGACTTCATCTGTGTTTACTTTGGGCTCGCAGCCAGCCTGAGCCGAGACTGATAAAGGCTTTCTTTTGGCAAGCTTTGTGTGACTTTAGTTTTGGAGCAGGCTAAGTGGGGGCCAGAAACCTGGGACAAGTTTAACTCCTCGCTGCTTCAATGTGCAGTACTTTTATTATTAAAGTACAGGTAGTGTGTGACTTGCCACCCCAATTGAGCCTTAAAATTTCTATTGTTAAGCAAGTTTTATCCCCTTTTAAGACTTTTTTTTTGGCCACAGTTGTTAAGTGAATCACTGCAGTTGATAAATTAGTAGCCTAGTTGTTAAATGAACCTGGCTTCCCCATTGACTCTGCTTGTCAGAAGGTCGCAAAAGGTGATCACGTGCCTTTTGGGGCACAGCAACAGTCAAAAGTATGAACCAGATGTTGCCAAACATCTGAATTTTGATCACGTGATCATGGAGATGCCGCAAAGGTTGTAACTGTAAAAAAATGGTCATAAGTCACTTTTTTCAGTGCCATTGTGTTCTGACCCCCCTCGTCCCACACCAAAGCACTCCGAGCCAAAGATACTTTACGGAATTTATTAATAGACAGACTGGTCCTTGGCAGCAAATCAGCACAGACAAGCCTTGGCAGTAATCCAGCCTGCCAAGCTAACAATACAGTTCTCCAACATTAGTTAATGTGTTGACTTCTGCAAAAGGGGTGTGTGCACAAGCATTCCTTTTATAGTCTGGAGAGGAGCCTATTTACCACCAGCTGAGTGCAATTACCTCCTGTAACTGCGTAATTGTTCCTTACGCCTATTAGCTCTCCTGTACCGGGTATCTAGGAACAACCCCCTGGCTGCTCCCCACTGCTGATATCCGGATCACACTCCCTTGTCTCCTCCCCACTGGTCCAAGGCTCAGGCGCCTCCTGGTGGCCAACCAGCCTCTCTGCGCCCTGCTCGGAGTCGGAACCCTGTCCAGGGTCCTCCACATCCTCCAGAGCCAACTCATAGGGCCCCTCGCTGTCGGAGTCCGGTGGCAGCTCCAACGGCTCCTGCTGGGCCACAACGCATTGTAACTTTGAATGGTCATTATTTGAATTGTTGTAAGTTGAGGACTACCTATATTTCTTTTCCTACAATTTTCCTCCAGTATGTTATGTGTGCATTCACAGTTAACTTTGCTTTTTGTTGTATTATTCCTTTTTTTCTTAAAACCTTTTCAAAGTGATAAATGTTATTGGTAAGTTATCAGGAGTCAAAATAATGTGTGAGAGAAGAAAAACCTGTAGTGATTCCTGGGTCATAGATTTGTTCTACTTCTTAAGTAAATTATTTCTGTTTTCCAGAATGATTTGGAAGAAGGTTCAGAAGCTAAGAATGACATGACCCAAGGAGATGAACTTCGTGCCTTAAAACTTCAGAGGCAGCCACGTTCAGCTACAACAGGAGCTCTCAGGTAAGCTATTCAGACGTGAATGATTATGTTCTAATATTTCTCCTTAAATCCAGGTTGCTTTCTCTCCTTGATTAGTTTCCATCCCTTGTTTCTTGTCCTGCTTTCAGCTCTTTGGAGAATAGCTTGACTACCTCTCCTTTGTGGCAATCCCTGAAATACTGGAACACTGCCATCACGTCACCCCTAGTCCTTCTTTTCATTAAACCAGACCCGTGGTAGTCAACCTGGTCCCTACCGCCCACTAGTGGGCATTCCAGCTTTCATGGTGGGCGGTAGGGGTTTGCTGTAACTTTGCTTTATAACTTTTATAAACAAAAGTTGCTGCCCTACTTGATAAATCACCATTACTGTGGAACCGGTGGGCGGTTAGAAAATTTTACTACTAAGTAAAATTAGTAGGTGACGCAGTGGGTAGGGTGCAGTACTACAGGCCACTTCAGCTGACTGCTATCTGCAGTTCAGCGGTTCAAATCTCACCGGCTCAGGGTTGACTCAGCCTTCCATCCTTCCGAGGTGGGTAAAATGAGGACCCGGATTATTGGGGGCGATATGCTGACTCTATAAACCGCTTAGAGAGGGCTGAAAGCCCTATGAAGCGGTATATAAGTCTAACTGCTATTGCTATTGCTATGTAGAACTCCATTGTTGCAAAAACAGTTTTTCAAAAGAATTGAATAGAAGTCATCTTATTTACTGGAAAATAGTGTTATTATATGAGAAGTACACAGGATGATTTGTGAAATGTGTGAGACTTGCAAAATTTACTATATTCTGTTTCAGTGAAAGCCCTATGAAGCGGTATATAAGTCTAACTGCTATTGCTATTGCTACTAACAGAGATACAAACGTGGGCGGTAGGTATAAAAAGGTTGACTAGCCCTGAACTAGGCATACCCAATCCCAGCAACCGTTCTTTACACCGTTCTTAAATCTTAACCGCAATCTGCTATATGTCCCTCATTTTGTTGATCTAAATGTGCTTTTGATTGAACCTGTCCATGAAAACCTTGTGTGCGGTACTATTGACATGTTACTCCTATCACGTATCCTAGAGATGGGTAATGTGTTGAACTCCGACATCTCTACAGTACTAGTCAGCAAAATAAGAGTGTGGGATGATGGGAATTGTAATTCAGTTGCCTGTATGACCTTCTTCATGTTAGGATCATTGAAATAGATCATGGTAGAATTAATTTCCTTTTAAGGAAGACATCTGCTAGATTCAGAGAGGAGGATCTGAGCGACACTCCAGTATTTATGTATTTGTTATTTATTTATATATTTATTTATATATTTACTTACTTACCCTGTTTTCCCCAAAATAAGACCTCCCTAGATAATAAGCTGTTCTGACCCCCCCCCTCCTCCGTCCAGGAACGAAAGCCGAGACAAACGTAAATGAGAATGTTTTTAATAAGTCCAGACCCTCGGTGGCTGAAAGCCAACTCAACAAAGAGATAAGCACTTTGGCAGCAAGTCCTACAAACCTTGGCAGCAATGCAAACAAACTCTGGCAGCAATCCAGCCTGCCAAGTTTGTTTCTTGTTAGTCCTTAACGTTGACTTCTGCAAGAAGGGCGTGGCACAAGCAGTCTCTTTTATAATCTGGAGAGGAGCTTAATGAGCATCAGCTGAGCGTAATTACCTTCTGTAATTACATAGTTGTTCTTGACGCTGAGTAGCCCTTCAACGGCGTGCATCCCGGAACAACTCACAGGTGGTTTCTGGATCACTGCACTCTTGTCTCCTCCCCACTGATCCAAGGCTCAGGCGCCACCTGGTGGCCAACCAGTCTCTCTGTGCTCTGCTCGGAGTCGGAACCCTGTCCAGGGTCCTCTACCTCCTCCAGGGCTGACTCATAAGGCCCCTCGCTGTCGGAGTCTGGTGGCAGCTCCAACGGCTCCTGCCGGGCCACAACACTAAGCCCTCCCTGAAAATATTGCAACACAGTCGTACCCATGTGGTGACCATGCTCGCTGCCTCCTGAACCTCAAAAATAATAAGACCTCCAAAAATAAGGCCAAGCGCTTATTTCGGGGGTCAAAAGAAAATAAGACCCCGTCTTATTTTCGTGGAAACATGGTATATTTACCTGCCTGCCTGCTTGGTAGCTTTCTTGACTGCTTTTATGAATATGTGGGATATGTGTTTAATTAATATATTGGATTGTTGGAAGAGTAAATATTGGCTATATAAATTCAGTAATATATATCCTTTTTAGTTTGATACTTCTTATCTAAAATGCTCTTGTCTTTTTAGGTTAGAAGATATGAAAACACATGTCAGATCCATATCCCAGCCCTTCAGGTATTGGTTTCGATTGTTTAGAAGGAAGCAATTTCATTTATGGAAGCCTTCTGAATTTTTGCTGCACTAAAATTCTAAATGTTTACTAAACGTTACTAAATAGTAATAGTGCTGTGATTGAATGTAAAAGCTGTTCTCCATGTTAAAGCTGTAGATCAAAGAATGGTGTTAGAGTTCATTTAATAATAAGGTTGTGAAATAGATAAACTGGGTCCATACACCTATAGTGTGGGAGGATACATGTCTATTATCGTGATCCGACAAATGCGCGCACAACAAAAGCGCGGCGAGAAAACCGTGATGTCATAAACGTGCCCACAACAACGCGCCCACAAAAGCGCGATTTAAGTTAAGGTAAGGGTTAGGTTTAGGGTTATGGTTAGGGTTAGGGTTATTAGGTTGTTATTACTTGTTTGTTGAAGGCGCGCTTTTGTCGGCGCGCTTCTGCGCTCATTCGTCGGCACAATTTCAAACTCGTTTTCTCGCTGCGGTTTCGGTGGCGCACTTTTATCGAGCGCTCATTTGTTGGTGAACCGTCTATTTCTTGTTCTTTGAAACTTTAATGAGCAAAAATAAAATTTTGGAAAGCTCTATAACATTCGGTGTCATGGCTTGATATGTAATTCTTTATAGATATATTCATGCTAATATTTAAAGCAAATTAAAGCTTGATTCATGTATCACAGCATAGTAGCACTGATACATGTCCATGGGGCAAGTTAGCTTTTGAAGATGTATGGGACTTTGGATTTTATCCCAAAAAAAGTGCTTCAGAGGAAGCAGATTTTGTATAGTCTGTCATTTGCCTGCTGTCCCTTACAGCTCTTTTCCTGAAAACTATTGGCAGCAATTTAAAAACCAAACATTGTGAGGGAGGCACAATCTTAAATGCCTGCCAGGGGAAGAGTGCTTTGAGCTGACATAGAAATGCCAGCATTAAGGAAGACCCACCTTAACAATGCAATACAGTTTATATAAATATAAAGGTATATAGATCAGCTTTCTCAATTGTCTACATAAGTTGTGGATTTGGAGTTAGTTGTTCAGAACACGCCTCATTAATCCAATAGCAGGTTCATTCTTTGAAATACTTCTGAAATTTCAAGTCGTAAGTGTTTTTCCTGCAAGTTGCATTATGATAGTCTAAGCTGGGTGCCAAGAATCTCCGAATGATTTTCAGCCCATCCTTTTTAGGAGGAGATGCAGTTGGCTAACTAGAAATATAAAATATATTTCTAACCGTGTTCTCTATCTGCACTACTAAATTCCTTTACTGCAGAATTGTAAAAACCTGTCCAAACTTGGATTTACTTGGATTTAAGGGGGAAAAAACCCAACAGATTTTACACATAACCTATAATTCAATCCATTACTCATCCATTTTGAGGATCATGGGTTTCATCCTAATTCAACCAGCATTTACACCATGTTAGGAGAGAGGGAGGGACAGAGGGAGATAGATAGATGGATGGATGGATGGATGGATGGATGGATGGATGGATGGATGGATGGATAGATAGATAGATAGATAGATAGATAGATAGATAGATAGATAGATAGATAGATAGATAGATAGGGAGGGATTATCAGCATATTAATGGAGCTTTCTCCCACCTCTTTTAAATGATTTCATTCAGAAACTAAATAACAGAGATTATTAGCAAGGTCTCCTAAGCAAAAATATTAGGGCATCAGTGCAAACAAGTCAAGGCAAAAAAAAAATCAGAGATGGATCATTTGATGCTAAATTTCAAACATGATTGTAATCAAAGTAGTTGTCACTTTTGAAATGGATAATCAGGGATGTGTCTGTTAACATTCTGATTTGGGTGGGAGGGGTAGGTGCCTTGTAAAATAATTTTTTTTAAAAAAAAAGAGGAAATAATTAGGAAAAATCAAAACATTGGAATTAACCTGTGCATTCGGTATTGAAAAATAACAACATCTGCCGTTATATTTTAAGAATCTGTTTTACTGTGTAGGCATCCACAATTTTAAATGAATAAAATGATGTTCAAAAAACATTGTACTTCTGCAGTAAACCTCTCTGCTGTTCACTGCTTGAAATTTCTACCTAAAGGTTCATTTGTAGTTTTCTTCAAGTATGAAAGACTTTTTTAGTCATATTCTTCTTTAGAGACACTCCTGAATTACGTCAAAATTTTATTTGCAGACCAAGACGAAACACGACCCCTGAAAAGTACCCAAAGGATGGGAGATCCTTTGGCACAACGTTCTGATTCACACAAAGACCTGTGCTCCTAGAATAAAATATTTTCCTGTTCCTCCATAAAGTTTTATTGTGTCCAGACAGCCTTAGATCCCGGTTATAGAAGACATAATTCATCACATGCATACCCTGAGGATGTTTTAATATTATTTATTTATGCAAAGATTTATATTCAGAGGTTCTGGTATGCAAACTAAATGAAGAATGGAAAAGTGAATATTCTGCCAATCGTATGAACATACTTTTGCTTCCTATTGGTGTACTTTTCAGATTGAATACAGCAGCTCTCTCTCAAGGGTCCATATCTCCTTTGAAGGCCACCAAAGCAATGGTTTCGTCATCGCCCACAGCAAAGAGAATAAACAGACATGCTCCATCCTCAGTTCCAAATTTTAAAAGGTATTTCTTTATTCTGCTATGTCTTTTTGCCTTTTGGGAAGAGGGGGTATAGGAACAAATACTGTATTTTTTATTTGTAATTGGGGTTTCTTATATAAGAAATCTTAACATATGTCTTTGATGTAACTTCAAATACTTGCTTCTGATACCTTAGTTTGACTATGGGAAGAAGTGGCTATGAGCACTAATAAAATTACATTCATACCATCCCATTGATCTCATATTAAAAGAGCTACATGCATGTTTTTTTCAAAACAACTTCTCTCATACTGGCCTACGCCAGCTTATAGAAACCAGAAGAAAACCCCCTTTAAGTAACAAATGTTAGAAATAACCAACAAGAAAAATGTTGCATAAAGTTCCAGCGTCACTGGAGATTACACCTATGTATTTCTTCAAAGCACTGCAATCCTTTTGCAACTGTTCTTTATCCTGAAATGTTCCCAATGGTTTCCCCATAATTTACCGAAAGAATTGGATTGGATTGGATTTATTACATTTATATGCCGCCCTTTTCCCCGAAGGGGACTCAGGGCGGCTCACAATTCAGTCAGGGAAGGGGGTACAGACAGGGGGATAAAAAGACAAACATAACAATACAAAATTTAAAAACACACAACAACCATACCATTCGAGAAGGGGGGCAAAAGCTCTTTAGCCCCAGGCCTGTCGGAACAGCCAGGTTTTAAGGGCTTTGCGGAAGGCCTGGAGGGTGGTGAGGGTTCGAATCCCCACGGGGAGCTCGTTCCAGAGGGTCGGAGCAGCCACAGAGAAGGCTCTCCTCCGGGTAGTCGCCGGTCGGCATTGGCCGGCGGATGGAATTCGGAGGAGGCCTAATCTGTGGGATCTAATCGGTCTATTGGAGGTAATTGGCAGCAGGCGGTCTCTCAAGTCCCCGGGTCCAATACCATGAAGGGCTTTATAAGTGACGACTAGCGCCTTGAAGCTGTATGTTGCCACCATTTAATATTGAGAAAGTGATTTTTTCCCCCTCTCCAAGTGCCTTTTAAAGCATGTCTTGCATTGATCATCACCTGTGCATACATTTGGTGTGTCTTTTTTACTCCACGTGTGTTTTCCATTCAGCTTTTCCATAAACTCCAGGTTAGCCAGTTCTCTAGGGAACCTGCATGCTGCTTCAGATGATGCTGAGAGCAAACTGACATTATCACCCTCTAGGACAGGTTATTCTGTAAGCCAACTCTCCAGTCATTTGAATGGCAGTGCACTGTTGCCTGCCGGAAACGCTCATGAGCTGAACAACAACCTGTACAACAGGAGAGGCAGTAGCACTACCAACCTCAACAACTATGTCAATTCTCCCAACGTCCTGGCTGAGGACTACAACACCTTCAGATCTTTCACGGGGCTCGCTGCTCCTTCAGCAAGATACCTGAGTCGATCCATTCCTGTAAGTTCACAGTTCAGCAGCCCTTTCAGCGACCTTATAGAACTTCCCTTCCGCCAAAGCTTTCCTCCAAAGTTTCTAACATTCCTTAGATCTTCCTTCCTGCTCTTTTTTTCTCATTTCACGATCTCCTTCTTCTTGCGCAACTTGTATCTTCTTAATCTCAACCAAAACCAGTCAGGTTACTTTTTTGTGCGCCGAGGTGGCGTAGTGGTTAGGGTGCAGTACTGCAGGCCACTTCAGCTGACTGTTATCTGCAGTTCGGCTGTTCAAATCTCACCGGCTCAAGGTTGACTCAGCCTTCCATCCTTCCGAGGTGGGTAAAATGAGGACCCAGATTGTGGGGGCAATATGCTGACTCTGTAAACCGCTTAGAGAGGGCTGAAAGCCCTATGAAGCGGTATATAAGTCTAACTGCTATTGCTATTATTGTGGTGGTTTCTTTGACACCTCAGGAAAGAAAGATGATTGTTTCGCTCTCTAATTTTTGTAAGGTCTTCTGTGAGCGCAGTTTTCTTTTTATATCCATTTTAATTCATTGTAATGAAACGCTGAAAGTGTCAGATGTTCATATCAGTACAATTTTTTTTTACAGTTTTTTTAAGATACATACAAAGAGCACGGAGAGATTCGATAGGATTTTGAATTGTCTAAGTTAGAAGAATTAATTACATTTATATAGGTAGTTTTTAGTTGATAACCACTCATTCAGTGATCGTTCGAAATTGTGACAGTGCTGAACAAGCGGTACTTATAATCAGCCCTCAAAATTCAAAGTTCCAGCTATTATTTATTTATTTATTTATTTATTTATTTAATTTGTATGCCGCCCACTCTCGAAAGACTCAGGGCGGCTTACAATAAAAAGGGAAGGGGGAATAAAGAAAATAAAAACAACAATTAAAAATTCAACAACATTCATAACTTAGGATGGGGCTGGACAATTCAACAGCCCCAGGCCTGCCGGAACAGCCAGGTCTTGGTCGCTTTGCGGAAGGCCGGAAGGGTAGTAAGGGTCCGGATCTCAACGGGGAGATCGTTCCAGAGGGCCGGAGCAGCTACTGAGAAGGCCCTCCCCCGGGGGGTCGCCAGCCGACATTGACCGGCAGATTATATCATCCCTAGAGTCCAGGATTGCAAAACAAGCATTTGGCAACCAACTTATATGATGGTTGCAACATCCTGCTATCCTGTGATCACCATTTGTAACCTTCGCTTCTAGTTTCCCGTAAGCAAAGTCACTGGGGAAGCCTGCAGGGAAGGTTGCAAGTTGGTCCTTGCTGCCTTTTATCCTGGGGAGCCGCTTACAGAATGTGAGATCCCAGAGATCTCATACTCCATAGTGCACTTGTACTGCAGCGTCCCCTCCCTAGCCTACACACACTCGCACAGTGTGGCAGCAACCCCACCTAACATACATGTACTCATTGCTGCAATTCCTCACCTTATTCCATACTACACATCTGCTCACTGGATTCTTTTCAAGCCACCCAGGATTCATGACTTCCAGCCAGCTTCCCCAGTGACTCTGCTTGTGGGAAGCAGGCAGGAAGTCACAATCACATAAGGTCCTGTTTTTATTTACCAACAGAGAGAGCTACCATAGGTGTCATCACTACGCAATATGGTCTCATAATATTCCACTTCATGACTGCATCTCTTAGTGATGAAGATTCTAGTCCAAATTACTGCCATGTGGTGAGGATTACCTGTAAAATAATAGACGAAAAAAGGAGGGGAGGGAATCAGTATTGGTTCTCAGTCTACTCTAAATTTAGCCTCATGTTCTCATGCCGAGGTGGCGCAGTGGTTAGGGTGCAGTACTGCAGGCCACTTCAGCTGACTGTTATCTGCAGTTCAGCGGTTCTAATCTCACTGGCTCAAGGTTGACTCAGCCTTCCATCCTTCCGAGGTGGGTGAAATGAGGACCCAGACTGTGGGGGCGATATGCTGACTCTGTAAACCGCTTAGAGAGGGCTGAAAGCCCTATGGAGCGGTATATAAGTCTAACTGCTATTGCTATTGCTATTGTTTACAATATATATATTTCTTCTGCATGAATGAAATGGATAAATAAGTACCTCTGACTACCATCACCATTTTACATAACTTTTGGGGGAGAAAAATACCAAAAAACTGGTGTCCTAAAATACAGTTTAAGCCAGGGATGTCAAACCTGCGGTCTGTGGGTCAGATTTATCACATGCTGACAGAAAAGCCTTTGTTGCAACAGTAAGAAATTGTAGCATTCCAAATTTTAGCTGTTGTTTACCTTCACGAGCTTGTAAGATTTATCTCTTACATCAGCTGTTGAGTATAGAGTGGAAATACTAAAAATGAAAGAACTAAGGCTTTTGTATTTATTTTATTGGTCAGTATGGGGATCTTTTTGTTGAGAGTATCTGACAAATACGTTACTTTGTTTGAAAAAGAGTTCTTGCAAATATTTTTTTTCTGGTGAAATAAGTTGAGGTTTGGTTGAGGTTTATTCAATTTATAGGCCGCCCTTCTCCCAAGCACTCAGGGCGGCGTACAACATTAAAAGAAACACATACTTCAAAAGTTAAAAAGAAATTAAATAGGATATCCCCAAACCCAATTAAAATTAACAATAACACATTTTTTTAAAAGAATTAAAATTAAAATTAACAATAATCAATACTTTGATTTGTTTTGTTCAGGCCAGGCCGGCTTGCTGGAAAAGACAACTTTTTAGGGCGCGTCGGAAGGACCGGAGGTCGGGGATTATGCGAAGCTCCGGGGGCCGCTCATTCCAGAGGGAAGGCGCTCCCACAGAGAAGGCTCTCCCCCTGGGGGTCGCTAGCTGACACTGTCTGGCCGACGGCACCCTGAGGAGGCCAACTCTGTGGGATCGCACTGGACGATGGGAGGCTACCGGTGGCAGTAGGTGGTCTCGCAGGAAATAATATATTACACAAATTTAAAACTAAACCAATCTCAGGATTTATTTTAAAATAAGTTTCTTCCAGTCGCTGCTAAAAACAACAATAAAAAAACAAGTATATTTACCACACCCGAGAACTTATTTTTATAATTAGTTACATTTGACTACCAGAAAGCACCACGTGATTGTTGTCATCCTTACTGGGACACTTCAGATATAGGTAGCCAGATTTTTTATTCTTTGGGGTTCAAATCCTCTGCTTGGAATTGAACTCATAGATCTTTACCCATCGGAAGACCTCCTGTATTGTTTTAGCTTTTAGTTTTAGGAACTATCCAGGCTCTGCAATTCAGTGGTTGTAGGAAGGAATACTCAGAAGGTATCCGAATGGTATACATATAATCTATTTAACCTTAAGCTCTTAGAGCAGAGCAATATAGATGTTACATTATCTCGTGACCCTAAGTGTGGGATTTTACGTAACATCACTCTTCTTGGGGGATGCGGAAATTTGTCTACTTTTATGCAATGTGTATCCTATGTGATGTTCTCAGTTGCCTTGGCCACCAGGAGGCAACATGTGCCCAATTTTGTCCTTATTTATATCTTTCTGCTCAGAGCTTAAAGAGATGGAATGTACCATTCTGATTGTTTTTATAATACATTTCTGCAGCACAGTACATAAAATGTTAGTTGTTTTCTGGAGATAAAGAGCATGTTTAAAAATAGAAAGTCCTTCATAACTTAGATCGCAATTGTTTTGTTAGAATTTTACACAGTAATAAAAATCCAGGAAACATCTCGAATGTTTGAAAAGTTAGAGCAATATAAAGAGAAAATACATTCAAACATAAATATAAGAGGTGACACATTGCAGTGGTTCCTTGTGAAATCGAAGTGGATCAGAGTATGAGTATGAGTAGTTTATTTATATGCCGCCCTTTTCCCTGGGGGGACTCAGGGCGGCTTACAATTCGGAAGGAAGGGAGAACAAACAGATTAACACATAAGACAGTACATCATTAAAAGCACAACATTCATACAATTCGGGTGGGTTACGGTCTTTAACCCCAGGCCTGACGGGACAGCCAGGTTTTAAGGGCTGTGCGGAAGGTCTGGAGGGTGGTGAGGGTACGAATCTCCACGGGGAGATCGTTCCAGAGGGTCGGAGCTGCCACCGAGAAGGCTCTCCTCCGCGTGGTTGCCAGTCGACATTGACCGGCAGATGGAACTCGGAGGAGGCCTAATCTATGGGATCTAATCTATGGGATCTAATTGGTCGAGTGGAGGTAATTGGCAGTAGGCGGTCTCTCAAGTACCCAGATCCACTACCATGAAGGGCTTTGTAGAGCAATATTTGCCTACCCCAAAACATCTAGCACAGATATTTCACAGTATTCATACTTTCAGAGAATTAGATACTTGTTTCTACTCTAAAGGATGATGGTAACTTTATTCTTCAATGTCATTAAGTTCCATCCACTCTCTTACTCTTAAGTAGCTGCCAGTAAGAAATGGGATCGTGTAAATCCATCATGGATTTGAGGAGAAGTGTGAGAAGATATCTGTTGGCTTAAGTGATCTTTACCTACTTTCCTGAGCAAAAGGAAGTAGATACTGACCATAAATGGTACAAATGCTGCCTGAGTTTGCTGAGAAGTGATATATTTATGTAGCTGGAAATATCAAAAGGCATATTTGTTTTAATAAATATAACATGGCATACATAGATAATAAACAGAGACATGTTACTTTATTTAAATTAAAATGCACACCTGACATTGTGGTGTAGTTTTAGAAAATCAGATTTAGGCTTGCAAATATTAGCAGGAAAATTGAAGAGAGTGAATTTCACCATAAATTTTGACTACATTTGAAAATACCAGTATTGATTCAATGAAAAAAGAGTTGTTGCAAAAGGTCACAACCAAATTCGAAGTCCATTAACCTTTCACTCTCTTCATCAAAGTAAAACTTGAATTCCATAAAAAATACTTCCCAAAAAATATATATATTGAAGTTCATTATTATTATTGCTATTATTGATCTGAAGAAGGCAAAGACAGCCTTTTGTATCATAATGGAACAAGATAGAACAGAACATTCTAAGACAATGAATGATGCAATAAAATTGATGTTTGAAGTACTCCTTAGTTGCTTAGTATACATAAATGTACATATTTACACTTGTAGTGTAGTGCTGTTTTCTTAGGATATAATTCTGAGAATAGGTACCTTTCCTCATAGTTTCTAAGCTTGCACAAAGTTGTCAATAAAATTTCAATCTTAAAAATAAAAAAGAATAGTAATATATGTGACATACTTAATAGAGAAAGCTTTAGCAACTTCAGCAGAACAGAATGTGGGGATTTGAATAATAAGTATGTGATAATTGACATTTCTTTCACATGGATGAAAAACCAAAAAAGTAGACTGCCCTGCCAGGAAGCATATTCCCTATTATCCAAGTTTTTTTTTCTGATTTTCAAAATCTCTGCTGACCTGTATAAAATAAATAGGCATATTGTGTTCACACAAGGATGTTTCCTAATGCTGTATGCTGAACATACAGGACATGATTTTTTTTAAAACCAGCCCTATGAGCTTGATTGTACTGGATTTATTTCTCAAAACTTAATTCAAAAATTTCCTTCTACACTAATGAGTGTGTCTTCTCGGCTTAAATAAATAGGCAGCAGTGAGGAAATATACTTGAGTTTTCACAACTGAAATTTTACTTGGTTAAGCTAATCCTGTTATACAACTGTACTAATTTGCGTGCTATTTTTTGCATATGTGCTGGCGTTTGTAAGGTCACCTAGGCAATCTAGTGAAATTATCATTTGCTGGCATATGAGGGGAGGAGTTTCTTCCAGCTTCTTTAACTGGAAATAAGTCCAGTTGTCTTTACTGGAAGTTATTTATCAGGTAGACGATCTGAAAAATACAGAAATCAGATAGATTCCATGTCACACTATTATTAGAGACAAAAGTAGGCTGAAATTTACTTTCTCTTTGCAGAGAAAGTACCATTTGAGCCAATATGTTACAGATGTCATCAGAAAGAAGCACAAATTATTAGAAATTAGATTTCCTGGCAAGCTTTAAACTCTACTAATTTTCTGCCTGTCCCTCTTATTGTTGCTTACAATAACTATATATTCATTTTTATTTCTTCTTCCTCTTTCTTCTCTCAAATGTGTATAAAATGTGTCATCGGCTTTTAAAATGCATTCCTGCTTGATTCATATTTGAACAAAATGAAACTGAAGAATGCTTTCCTTATTGAAGCTGAAATGAATATAATTAAGATAGAATAAGCAGATTTTCTGTGCGGGAAGTGGCTTTTAGATAATCATGACTGTGCCCTTTGTTTTAAGGCACTTGAAAGGAAAGCAGCTAGAATGTTCTTAATTAATACAGGCAAAATATAAAAGAACAACTATTGAATGCCCGATTTCTGTGCAAGAATCGCCTTAGAAGAATAGTTTTTCTAAGATTACCCAAATGTTCTGTTCTTTTCCATATATTTTTATTTAAATTTTCATAACACAGAAAAAAAAAGCTTATGACCGTACTTCCCAATAGTTGTAGGTTGCTTTACTAAACCTGGAGGTAAAATGAACAGGAACTGTTATTCTGTTAAGAAATAAATTTCTTAATGAAAAGATCATGAGCCAAGATGTCCTTCTATTATTCAGCTCTTACTGTTGTTTCTGAGAAGGTTATGTCACTGCTCCAGACTTAACTCTAATAGGAAGGGGAAAAGGCCTTACAAAAGAATAGAATACGAAATAATGTATATTGTAGCTACAGTTTTAAACTGAAGCTTGGGATTAGCTTCAGGTTAGTGTTATACAGCATCTGGGCCCATCATGGGTGGGTTTTTATTATGGTAGAAGAAGAGTACATTTGGAAGATATGCGTCTTAAATCCTAAAATGTTGTTTTTGGTTTGTGCAACAAAGGTTTCATGTCTTAAAAAAAAATGTTCATATGATTGGAATTGAAGTACTTCTAACTGAATCTTAATATCAGCTTCTGTTTTTACCTACACAGTCCCTTCAATCTGAATATGTTCAGTACTAAAGCCTTACTGCTCCGGTGAAAGGGGGACATCTCTTAAAAATTATTTTTCTTCAAAAAGGAAGAATGATGAAGGAGACGCTTCACTGGAGAAATGCTTCTTCAAACATGATTAGAACTTAACAACCCCAAATCTTTGCATAATCAGGGACTTCAGTAGTGACTACTACAAACGTGTTGTAATTGAACTTCTGAATATTACAATTTTGTGTACAGATCAAGATTTTAATATTGAGAATACTTCTCTAACCAGCTGCAGCAATAGTTTATAATGATGGTGGGTTCAGTATTATAATGTATATGTATCGAGTAAAAGGTATTGTCTGTACCCAAAAAACATGTATATTGTATAAAATATAGTATATTTTGGTTTAGAATTCAGGGTGGGGTTGTTGTTTTTTTTACCAAAAATGTGTATTTTTCAAATGTTGTTTTATACTTCAAACATGAGCCAAGATCCAGAGAAACACATTCATCTGCAGATCTCCTGGGGGAGCATAGCTGCTAATACTACACACCTTGTGAGTTATGACTCCAGAAACCCCAAGGACTGCTCAGATATGTATGCAGATTTGGGAACAAAATTGAACATCTCTTGATCTTGGCCATACCCGATCCTGCTACTTGTTTGTCCTTATTGTATCTGTCTGTCACTGTTGCTTCTGTTTTTTAGAATTTTACTAGTGGAAAAACATATTTGTTGTACCATTTTTTAATTTCAGATGCTGATGTTTGCAATGTTCATATTTTAAAGGTCTTAAGGTCTTTAATTACAAAGAAAAAAAACTAATTTTAATTAAATCTGTATCTCTTAACAGTTGTGCTCTATAATTTGTATGTCAAAGGATTTCCTGTGTTTTCCTTTCTGTATAGCCTTGTCTACAAGTTGTATGATATTAGAACATGAGAAAAAGGTTGCCATAGCAGGGAAGATCTAATAGACTGATTGGATTTGTAAGCAACCATGTTATCTGGTTTTCATTGAGTTATTCAGTGACATAAGACATTTCTTTTTATTAAAAAACGAGAGACCAAAAGGCAGGAAGTCTTTTACTCACATTTTAATGACGGGTTGCAAGAACATTTTCAAAGCTGTTTATAACTCCTTATTTTCCACTGTTTTTATACACTGAATCATACTATCCATATTATTATTTGCAAATGCCATGTAGCTAGTGGCTAATGTAATTTTGAACATTTAGTTTCCAGTTCATCTGAAAGCCGAGGAGAGTGGACCATAGTCCCCACTACCATTTTTGTTCCCCAAGAACACCCCCATTTAAAGAGTAAAATGCCCATTTTCAACTACTTAATTTTTCTGGGCAGGGCTGATCAGTTTGAGAAATAAGGAACAGAATATGTCCATGAAGAATTTGCTAAGGTGTAGCATTTCTGTCTTGAATTAGTTTCCTTCCCATAAAGGACAAAAGTGGACTTTATTTGTTCTAATGATCTGACCATGTCACTGGCTCAGTGACCGTGAGGTCCTGAACAACAAAATATAATGAAAATTGAAGTAAAACCTCCTCTGCCTCTATTCACAATTATTTTTGAAACAGCTTTGCCTTGGGTCTGTAGGACTAATTTAGTGCCGTTCTGGATGCACTAATTGGTAACATTCACATACCATTTATATTATGATCAAAAGAAAGCTCCCCTATTAATGGCTACCAAGGAAAGAATACTTTCTTTTAATGCATGTTATGCAACCATTTCACCCTTTCCTTCCTTGTGCAAACAATAAAAACCACGGATCCTCGTAGTTAGTCAGAGTTCTCTTATTTAATCTAAAAAAGAAAATTATCATTCATTGCTTTAGAATAGGTTAGTATAATAAAAGTCAGTCTCATGTTTAATATTAAGGTTTGTTCTGAATCTGGCAACTTCGGCTTCCAAGTTGGGGAAAAAATGCACAATTCCGGTTAACTGGAAGTTTGCTAGTTTAATGAATCATGTCAAGGTGGAGATCAAAGATTGATAAGACTATTTCATATCAACTAACAAGGATTAGGTATTTAAACAGGCGAGGGAAATAGTTCCAATTATGATGGCTACATTTTTGGTGTTTTGTGTTTGTTATCAGCTGCTTTAATTACTGAATGCAATATTTTATCAAATGTACATCAAATGTACTATATGTATGAGTGAGTAATAGGCAAATTCTAAGGTAATTTCTACCTCTAAAATTTAAGATGTATTTTGTTATTATACTACTTATGAGAGAGATGTATTATTTTTCCAATGTAGAAATATAAATGCTAATGAATGTCAAAATTATACGTAGGTTTATTCTTTCTTTTAAAAAGATTATGAAATACAATATTATTGTTAATACCAGCAATTTGTTGTCTCATTATTGACATGTTTGAACCATGAACTTTCTTGGTCTCTTCTGTAATTTTTGTTATCTATACTAGGAATAACTTTGAGCATTTCAAATGTTTCCTTACAGAGAATAGCATTACAGTGGATAAGCAAAGCATGCAAAGTGGTTCTACGTATATTAAAGAAGAAATGTTGAAAGTCATGCAAATTATAGAGGGAAATCAATTGTAATCTATATTTGGATATAAAATTTAGTTTAAAAAAATTTAAATGGTATAATTGGTAAGCAATATTAACTATGCTTTCTTATTTTAGTGTGGTCATATTCTCTGAAGTGTGCTATCTGTATTTTATTTGAAGGATCCATTTTATATTTTCTCATGAAATGCAATTATTACCACTTTCTTATAAAACTATTTGGAACTATTAATGTTTATTTTTATATCAGAGTAATAAAAATCTACTTCTTTTCTGTTCTTCAAATACGTTGTTGCCATTCTCTACACAGCAATTTGTAAATTGAGTTCCTATAAAATATTTTTTTAAAAAATTGGGTAAGATTAAAGTAGCATTTAAAATCTTTACCTAATTATTTCAGTAAGGGTATGTCTATAATGCCATCCCAAACCAATAACTTGCTGTCTGCAATATTTAATACCTGGATAAACAACAAAAAAATGTTCTTTTATTTCTGTCCTTGGATCAGTAATAATGACAACGGGAAATATTATTTGTTAGTTTTATAGACAAACTTTTGTTTAAGAACTCAAAGTGGCATGTATTTCATATTTATTATTTAGTTTAGAAAGCTGTCCAACTTCCAGTGATTCTAGGCAATTTATGAATTATGCTATTAATAAAAAAAATCAAGATATTAAGCAAACATCGAGAACATGGGGCATAACCTCAAACTGATCAGAGGAAAGGGCAAAAGTAATGTTAGAAAGGGTTCCACCACAAAACCGCATTCGACTAAAGCGCGCTCGGAAAAAACGCGTAGCTGACGTCATCAACAGGGCGACAACAGCACGGAGACAGAAGCACGCTGTAAACGCTAAACCTAAAATTAACCCCTAAACCTAAACCTAACCCCTCTAAACCTAATCCTAAACCTAACCCTAAACCTAACCTTTAACCTAAACCTAAACCTAACCCTTAACCTAACCCTAAACCTAATCCTAACCCTTAACCTAACCCTAAACCTAACCTTAACCCTTAACCTAACCCTAAACCTAATCCTAACCCTAAACCTAACCCTAAACCTAATCCTAAACCTAACCCTTACCTTAAGTTGAATCGGCTTGCTTTCAAAGCGCTATTTAAAGCGCCCTTCTTTCTCCGTGCTCGCTGTTGTCGCCCTGTTGATGACGTCAGCAACACGGTTTAATCGGGCGCGGCTTAGTCGAGCGCGGTTTTGTCGTGCCACGGTTAGAAAGTATTCACAGAAAGAGTAGTAGAAACTTGGAACCAACTTCCAGTGGAGGTAGTGGATCAGTCATCAGGATGTAAACATACTTGGAATAAATACATGTCCATCTTAAAAATAAAATAATTGAAAAGAAAACACAAAAACACACTCAAAAGACAGACTTAATGGACCACTAGGTCTTTTTCTGCCATCAGTTTTTAATGTTTCTGTGTAGTTACAAAGGAAATAAATCATTAAAACAATTAAAAGAGAAAAGAATATGTAACACCTGGACAAAATAACTCATTACATTGCAAAAAAAAAATCAGACGTTTAACAACAACCTAACCCCAGATCTAGGAGCAAAACCAACTTTTCACAGATTTGTACAACACTTGCAAAATGCAACTGTGTATATCTCCAGCAGGATGATGTTCCAGAATTGCTGTTCCATGGGAGGTCACATAGGAATATTGTACAGATAGTCCTTGCTTAATGATGCTAATCATGACTAGAAACTCTGTCATTAAGCAATATGGTTATATCCAGGAAACCCACACAACTCTACTGGTTAGCAGTGGCAGGGAATGTCACAAAACACAATCACATCACCATGGGGATGTCACAATAACCATTAGTACAAGGACCAGTCATAAGTGGTTCAATGCCAACATACATTTCAATGATCACTGAATAATAATTCAATGAATAACTCAATAAACAAGGACCACTTCAGTGCAAGGCTTCTCCCATCCCTATTCCAGACTACAGCCAAGGCAGCACCAAATGGTTCACCAGATCCTCGGGGAAAATCCCAAACTCCATCTAGAATCCAAATTTGTCTTTTCAGTTGTCTGGAATGGACTAATATAGCATGCCCTGCTTTCTCCAGAGGGTTGGTGACATCAAGTTGGGAGAGGTCTGTCCACAGGAATGGACTAATGTCAATATTCTTCAATGACACATCACATCATAACTGCTGTGTGGAAATAAAATAGATTTGGAGTGCAACTCCTGGTGTATGCCAAGCTTTTTTATTATTTGGAACAGATGCATGATTGCCAGGGTGGCCATGACCCCTAAGCTGCTATGGACTCAACATCCCTTGGAGGCTTATTAAAATCCCCAAGAGCTACTATCCTCATGGAGTCCACCACCAATCCAGTGATGGAATCCATCATCTCCAACCGGAAAGATGCTATGCAGCATGGAGGGTACTACAATAGTAGCAGTCCAAACTGTTGCCCAAAACCTGAATTCATCTAGAGAAGGTTTCAAATCCAGTTAGATCAAGGATGAGGAACTATGGCCCTTTTATGACTTGTGGCCTTCAATTCCCAGAATTCCTGAGCCATCGTGGCTGGTTCAGGAATTCTGGGAGTTGAAGTCCACAAGTCATAACGTGGCCATCATTCCCCACCTCTGAATTAGACCCTTAATCCCTATCTAGTACTACCATTAACCACTACAGTTAATTACCCAGTGGGACCTTACCCACTCTCATGGCCTTCAGAAAAGCTGTGAAAACCTGGCTATTCCAGCAGGCCTGGGGCTGTTGACCTCATTGTTGAGGTCGAGCCCCGATCACAACGAATGTATGTGTGTTGATTTTAACCTGTTTTTATTTTCATTTTTTATTACTTTTTCTTCGTTGTAAGCCGCCCGGGGTCCTCCGGGATTGGGGCGGCCTATAAATCGTAGAAATAAATAAATAAAATAAAATAATTTCTTTCCTTGTATTTTTCTTGAAAATGATGGAACAGGCTGCAGGAAAGTTAGGACAGCTGCAAGTGAAAGATATAGAGCTGAGGTGGCGCAGTGGTTAGGGTGCAGTACTGAAGGCCACTACAGCTGACTGTTATCTGCAGTTCAGCGGTTCTAATCTCACCGGCTCAAGGTTAACTCAGCCTTCCATCCTTCCGAGGTGGGTGAAATGAGGACCCAGACTGTGGGAGCGATATGCTGACTCTGTAAACCGCTTAGAGAGGGCTGAAAGCCCTATGAAGCGGTATATAAGTCTAACTGCTATTGCTATATTGGTCCAACCCAGTTACTAATTTCTGTATTTGTAGTTTTTGTTTATTTCATTTCCAGAGAGGTTTCAAAATTGGGATCAACGTGACACGTATTTTTGTGCAAATCGTTTACATTACACAAAATTTCAAACACCCAAGTTTGAAAGGTTGTGTAACACATTAATTTTACAACTTTACCTAACATCGATGGGATTATATTAGAAGGCCTGCTCAACAATTCTTGTTGCCAAGGAGCAGGAAGTATGTAATTAAAGGAGGGTTTGAATGTTGCAATTAAAATAAAATTCGGTCATATATTTTGAAAATGGTAGCAGCCATCGAAACTTTTCTCACCATAACACAAACCTGGAGTTGAGAAGAATATGTGTAAGCAGGAGTTTCTGTCCATCTTGGGATGAACATCAGTGGTAGGAGAAGGTTAGAAGAGCAGGGAACAGAAGTATCACCTCAAACATCCCCCTTCCCCGGTTCGAGTTGTGAGCCGCCCTGAGTCCCCTTCGGGGGAAAAGGGCAGCATATAAATATAATAAACTGAATTGAACTGAACTGAAACAAAGGTGACTCAGGAATCACAGTGGGTGGAGGGAAGGGTAAGGGGAGAAATGTCAATTTCTGCAATTGCTGCCTTTTCAGAGCAAGTTGGATTTTCTTCTCCCTCCCCTTCTCCCTCCTATAATCTCTGAATAATTCATAAAGATCAGACGCAGAAGCACCACATTCTAGTGCTGATAGATACAGCAAGCATTTTGAAAAGCTCAAAAGAAGGTGCCACATCTTCAGAAGACACCTCCTAGGATTTCTGCTACTCCTTTTCCTTCTTTGAGGAATGCTCCACATTTTCCTGTCTTAGGATACTCATTGCTACCTTAGAAGGTCCCGGGCATCTAGAAGGGGATCTATATGTATTGTATTATTTTTCGCTCTGGCTTTATTTATTTTTAACGTTTTGCTTATTCACAACTGCCACACTTTTACACGCACCTTTCGGGATCTCATCACTAGTTCAAACAACACTACATCTTCCTCACTTCATTTTCTGAATCCCATCTGTGCTTTTTTTGATTTTTGCTTATAGCTGACACTGAATCTGGAATGATCTGGAAGTTTTATGGATTTCTGTGGGATCCAGTTTGTCTGACTCTCTTAGATATTATCTGCATTCTTGGGGATGCCTCCGACTTTTCCAACAACCTTATCTTTGGCTGTCTGTTGTCTGTAGACGTGTCTTAATTTCTGAAAGACTTTTATCACTTCTAGAATCAAGGAGATTCTATAAGTTTCTTTGGAGATTTGAGAAAGTTTAACTCGTGTGCAACAAGATGGCCAACACTTCTTCCTGGAGCTCCAGACCTCTACAACTGTTCCTTTGCCGTGAAGACTCTCTAGGAATTAGGCTGCCTTTGTCTCTACTCTATTTGTTGTTGGCTATCTCTGGAACTTTATCCAACTTCATGGTTATTTATATGGTCTTCGCTTCCAGAAAGCTGCGTATCACCAGCAACGCTTTCATTGTGAATGGTTGTATCGCTGACCTGAGTGTGTGTGGTTTTTGGATGCCACAAGAAGTAATGCAGGGATTGCTAACTTCTGGTTCCCCTACAGCTCATTCAGGAAGTTACCGCTTATTTCAGGTTAGTCTTGTTGCTCTTGGGCTGGTTGTTTCATTACTTTCCCACCTCTTGGTGGCCCTCAACCGGTACATGCTTATTACCAAACCACACATCGTATACCAGGCTGTTTATCAGAGGAAGCATACTACTTGGATGATATGTTTGACCTGGATATTTGCTCTTCTCCTTGCCTTGGTCCCACCAGGACTGGAAACCTGGCAACCGATCCAGCAAGAGTCAAAAAATGCCACCAGTAACAATAGCTCTAACTATGCAAGTCTTGGAGTAGCCCTTGCTGTTCTCAGCCATACAGTCCTCCTGCTCCATTGCTACATGAGGATCGTGAAATACGTTCAAGGCAGCGTCAAACGGGTCAGTGTCCTTGACTTCCATCTGCTGCAACAGCTGCCCTTTCTCCATACTTCTGGCCAAGCTCCCCGTCGGTCCCAGCGTCATTTGAGCATCATCTCTGTGTTGCTCCTGTGTCTGACATTCCTCCTGGCAACCCAACCGTTGATGTGGGTAAGCCTCCTGAGCTTTTTCTTTCAGCCGGCCCCCCGGGGTCTGCAGTTATCCAGCTGGCTCCTTCTCTGTTCTCTCTCGGCCTTCAACCCACTGCTCTATACTTGGAAGAATGAAGAATTCCGGCGTTGCCTGCGCCTAATACTACATGGAAGAGAAAGCACAACTGTAACAGTAGCTGCAGCAGAAGCCTCTACAACTCTTCCAACAGTTTCTCCTACAACCTGAGGGCTGTTACAGGTCAGCACCAAGTTAGAAAGCCCATGGAGCTTAAAACTTCAAACTGATCACCTATAGCACACCTGGATGAAAGAGTACGTATAGAAAGAAACGTATAGAAAGTTGCACTTGGAAATTACTCGTTGAAATGAAGTCTTCAGCTCCTTAAGGAGAAGCCTTTTTATTGCTCCTTTAGATAGGCTAAAGGAGCACTGCGGGGGGGGGGGGGGGGGAAACGTATATATTTGTAAAAAAAGTACATTACTGCGTGCAATTTTACAGGAGCTCGCTCATTGCACACAAGCTAAGACAAGCATCTTGTACAAGGCAAATTGCTTATAAATGTATTAACTATAAAGCAAGTGTGGGGTTTGGGTTCTATGTTTCTGTGCATGTGTGTTTTGTTTTAGTAGATGGAAAATATTTGCATTCCTTTCTTGGTTAACAATCCTCCAAAGGACTAATGTGAAACAAAGGAATTGCCCTTGCATGGAGATACTGCTCATAGACAATAATGAAGAGGATCCAGAGATGAATATCTAGTGTCCTATATCTAGTACTGTATCTAGTGTTCTATCTAGTGTCCTATATCTATTGTCCTCCACATAGTGTCCTAGCAAAAGAAAAAAAGAAAGAAAGAAAGAAAGAAAGAAAGAAAGAAAGAAAGAAAGAAAGAAAGAAAGACAGACTACACAAGTTGTAGGTCCTTGAACACACGCTTCTTTCTGTCCTGAAAATATGCATGATAAGAATTGGATGGTGTAAAATCCTGGATATTTTCATAACTAATAACAAAGTAGTCTTGATTCTCAGCACAGTAACTATCCTTGTAATAAGTTAAAAGGATGAGTGACAGAGGAAGCTGAGATGGCGCATGTAGTATCACGCAGACTTGGGGAAGTGGCTGCCTTAATATTGCTGAGCTACATTTTTAGGTATCTTTCTTCATGGTCTGTGGCAGTGGTGGGTTTCAAAAATTGTTGGAACCTACTCTGTGGGTGTGGCCTCCTTTGTGGGAGTGGCTTGCCACCCATGTGACTGGATGGGAGTGGCTTGCCGCCCATGTGACCAGGTATGAAATTATGAATTAGTACTTAGGTGGGTCCAAGTAGCTATTCAGAAGTTAGTGGTTAGAAGCAATTGTAAAGCAAGATATGGAATTAAAACCAGAAATATTTTGTTGGCTATTTGAAAGGGAGTATAATATATATTTAATTTTACACATGTTAGCAGCTGCTGGAATTGTGTTTGCACAACAGTGGAAAGAGGTATGTAAATGAATAAATATTACAATGTGCAGGAAAAATAAATTAACAATTAAAATCAAGAAGGCTTTGAATACTTTTTCACGTTGGATTGGTTTTAGCAATTGCCAACTAATGGAAACAGAAATTAGAAATCCAAAAGTATGAAAGAAAACATCAATTATGTAAGGAAAGGTCCCTAAAATGTATAAGGAAATATTACTAGATCATTATTAATGCGTAGATAACTGCGGGACATTACACACCCACCAGTGGTGGGTTTCAAAAATTTTTGGAACCTCTTCTGTAGGTGTGGCCTGCTTTCCGGGTCCACTGGTGGAACCTCTTCTAACTGGTTTGGTAGATTTGACGAACCAGTTCTACCAAATAGGTGCGAACTGGTAGGAACCCACCTCTGGTCTGTGGTCATCTGACTGCTGGGAAGTAAGATTCAGGAAGTGACCGGAGGCCATAGCCCAATATCTCATGTGCTTCCCATGAGGCTATATTTAAGATTGTCTGCATGGCTATGCGTGCTTGTATAGACAAGGAAAGATACAAAGAATGAAGGAGAATAACCACAATTTAAGGAGTCATTGGGTTTGAGTCTATGAGCACACCGATATCCAAGGGAATCCTCAATCTAAAAATCTAAAACCCTCAATTTTCCGACAGTTAGAACAAATAATCAGTGGAACAACTTGCTTTTAGAAGTGGGTGCTTCAACACTGGATATTTTTTTAAAGAAGAGATTGGACAACCATAAAATGGTACAGAAGTTTCCTGTTTGAGCAGGGGGTTGGACTAGAAGATCTCTAGGGTACTTTCCAACTCAGTGATTCTATCTTCAAGAAGCTGTTTTGCGAGGTCTGCCCATTATTATTTTTCTCCCTCTTTTTATCTGTGCTACTTTTGAAACTCTTGAAATTCTCCCAGGCTTACTTAAACTGTGCTTGGATTTAGTCTTATGCTTAGATTATGTTATTTTGTATACAGGAGCAGACATTCAGACAAAGTGTTCACAAATGATATTTAGACTTAACTAACGGAAGAATTTTTAACAATAATCATATCACAAAACAATCATTGTTTTGAAGCTGTACCAATTTCTACAGAACCGATGATCAAAAAAAGTAATCTCAGCTAAAAGTATTAATTTTAAAGAATTAAATGCGTTGTTCTTTTTCCATTGTTATATGTTGCTTCAGAATTTATTACTGTATTTTAACTCTGTTGAAACAAATTTCCTTAATTATATTTTGTAGGGTATAAGAAATGAAAATATTAAATATAACTTCATAAAAATGCTTATAGATGTCTCTATAGTTTTCAGATTAGACCCAGACAATTGCTGTATCTTACATAAATGGAGCACTGAGATTTAAGTTATTCTGCTTCAGCAAAATATTCTTGACCAAAAGGATAATACAAAAGGTGTTTGATTCAGGCAAAGCTGGCCTGGGGCAATCTTTTTCTTGTGACTTATCTTGAATACACATTTATAGGCCAACTCTTTCTCCGCAATATAATTGTATCTGACCAATGTAAGCCCTATTAAATTTTAATTTGTTGGCGATATATTTGCTTTCTATTATAATTGAAGCATGTTTACTTTCCCTTAAACATGGGTATATTTGTGTATGAAGAGAGATAGAACTCAATCTCCTGTGCCAATTTTACAACGTGTTTATGTGCTCTGCCACAGACATGGACATGAACAAGGGAAATGAATACAAATAAATGGGGATAGTAGGACAGGGACAGTAGGCACGCTGGTGCGCTTATGCACGCCCCCTATAGACCTCTTAGGAAAGGGGTGAAGTCCACGCCATAAAGCTATAGGGGTTTGAGGACGGAGCAATGGAGTCGGGCAGAGCATTCCAGGCGTTGACCACTCTGTTGCTGAAATCGTATTTTCTGAAATCGAGTTTGGAGTGGTTTACCTTGAGTTTGTATCGATTGTTTGCCCAAGTATTATTGCGGTTGAAGCTGAAGTAGTCATTGACAGGTAGGACATCGTAGCAGACAATTTTGTGTACTACGCTTAGGTCAGACTTAATGCATGCATGCATGCATGCATGCATGCATGTATGTATGTATGTATGTATGTATGTAATGTATGTATAATGTATATATAATGTAATGTAATCTAGTTGAGTTTCCTGTAGAGCCCTCAGGAGCAATGACGTGCGGTGAGGTTTATGGCTGGTGAGGCAAGCGGGCAAAAGCCGACCTATGTCTGCCAGCGCCAGGGCTTGGGCGGGGCTTTTGGAAAGCCGTGCCAAAGCCCCGGCGCGGCTTTCCGCCATAGAGTGGGATGCATCCTGCTCTATGGAGGATGCGGCAACATGACTTTTAAGGTCCCAGCATCACGCCGGCCATAGAGCAGGACGCGTCCTGCTCTATGGTGGGCGTGGTGGCATGGCTTTAGAATCCCGGCGCCGCGCCGGCCAGAGAGCGGGACACGTCCCGCTCTATGGCGGGCGCGGCGGCATGGCTTTACAGTCCCGGTGCAGTGGCATGGCTTTAAAAAATAAAAAATAAAGTGCCAATCTGCGCACCAGCAGAGGCAGGTAAAACACACACACACACACACACACACACAAATTACTTATAATAATACAAACTATAATTACTTACAAATTACAATAATTTTGAATTCCTCCCCCCTCCCTCTGACCCACATACCTTTTCCAGCTGTTTCACAGAGGATTTCAACTCTCCTCCTGTCTGCCATGATGAAAATGTAAAAAGTGTAAAAAGAAAAAGGCAAGAGCTGCTGGTCAGGCTGGATTAGCTGCTGCCAGAGCCTCTAATGGATGACTCTGCTTAACTGCTTAAAAAAAAGCCTCTAAAAAAGCGCCCTCTACAGGAGGAGGCAAGAGAACCACGTGCCTCATCTACATACGGAATTTTTCGCCTTTTAACCCTTGCTTAACTCTGCTCGAGTGATCATAAAGATAGACTAAATGAGGCACGTGGTTCTCCCACCTCCTCCTGTAGAGGGCGCTTTTTAGATGCTTTTTTAAACAGTTAAGCACTAAGCAGAGTCATCCATGGTGACTCTGGCAGCAACTAGCTCAGCCTTTTTCCTTTTAATTTTTTTTTCCTTTTCATGATGACAGTGGTGAGGCCCTGCCACTCCTGACTGCACGTCATTGCTCAGGAGGTGGAATTGTGTAATAAATATACTTTTTGTTTCTCATTCACCATGTGGAGGAAGAGATGGCTTTTGAATCTAGACCTGTAGTCCAGGAGGTAATGATGATAAGTCAATCTTTGGAGAGACCATCTGGTTGATTCCTTTCAGGGGTGGGTTTCAGGTGGTTCGCGGCGGTCCCCGCGAACCAGTTGGTCGGCGAACCCGGAAGTAAGTAACTTCTGGGAACGCCGAAGGATCCACGCGCCCGCCCATGTTTCTTACCCGGTTTTGACGAGTTCTGCGCTCCCACGCATGCGCAGAACGCATACAGCGCCTGCGCGATCCTCCAGGAGCAGCTGGAGCATTGCACAGGCGCTAGTACGCATGCGTGCACTGCGCGCGTGCACAAGGACGCCGCCGGCCCTGTTCCAACCGAACCGGTTGGAACGGGGCGAGAAACCCACCCCTGATTCCTTTCATCCTATGATTCAGTAAATAAACCCTTAAATAATTAGAGTATATTATTTTTGTAGGCACAAATCTCCTACCTCTGCTTTTCTTTTTTTCCCTTACTTCAAATTTTCTATCCTGCCTTATCATTTTCCTCCCCCAGAATAGAAAGAAAAGGAAGACTTGACAGGATGTAGGCTGCCAAATTAAGCCCCTTGTGGGGCATCCTATGAATTACTGTAAAGTAACCTCTGTTTTACGTATTTCTGTTTCTGTCATTGTCAAAGATCCGAAATGAAAATTATTTAATGACTATAAAGATGTTTTTTCAGTACTATTTAGCAATTGTTTTAAACAAAAAGTACACCTTGAAAATTTACTGTAATGTGTATGCACAAATAATGGTTGAGGATCAAACTTTTGGGCAACCTTAACTTTCCACACCAGCTTTTTGATGTAAGGTTAAGCTAGGGCACCTGAGTCTATTACTAAACATCTCAGAAGCCTTGTACTACAATTTTCTGAAATAATAAAGGACCCCTATTTATACTGCAATCTCCTTTATTCTCTTAAACATGGGCATATTTGTGTATGAAGAGAGAGAGAACTCAATCTCCCATGCCAATTTTACAGCGTGTTTATATGCTCTGTCACAGACACTGGTGGGATTCAAATAATTTAGCAACCGGTTCTCTGCCCTAATGACCATCTGGGTAGGTGGGGCTCGGTGGTCATGTGACTGGGTGGGCGTGGCCAACTCAACGTCACTCACGTCGATGGGCGCTTCACCTTAGCTGTTACAATGGTAATAAGGGTTAACCGGAGAGGCAGTTTCTGTAAGCAGGGCAATAAAGATGAGGCTAGAAACAACACCAGAATGTCTCCTTCCTGCCTTCCTTACAGGATTAGCCCTGCAAAGTGGGAAAAACAAAATGAGATTTCTTCCAACAACCGGTTCTCCGAACTGCTTAGAAAGTTAACAACCGGTTCTCCCAAATAGGTGCGAACCGTCTGAATCCCACCATTGGTCACAGAAAGACATGTTTCATTTTGTACCAGTTCCCTTAAGTATTCGTTGAGATGTAGCATTTGACCAAGGAGTGTCTAAACACTAATTACATGCAACTATATCCTCATAATGATGATATTTTATAGCATTTTTAGTTTCAAAATACTGATCTGCTGGTCAGATCAAAGCCCTGTTGATTCCAGAATTTCCACACCAATCAACAAGGTATCTGTAGGAAGCCCATAAGTGAGATATGAGCACAATACACTAACCCTCCTTGGTTTCCTAGCAACTGGAAATGAGAAACCTGCTGCCACCATTTCCTAGAGGTAATATATTGCCATCATTTACGCCAGGAAGCTTTACTAGTCTTATTCTTCATTAATTTGCATTAAGAACACTTTTGTAACTGTCCAAGCTGGGCACCATTGTTATATTTTGTAATGAGAAATGCCGTATTTTAGGTGATGGGCTATGGCAGCACATTGCTACAGCTATCCTTGTAATACCTTTGAAATATTAAGAAATGTTGATTGTCTCCTAACTAAAGATCATAGAAAATAAAGGTGTCTGTCTTAATGGTTCAGGTAATGTTAGAATTAAAACTCCCATGAAGGAAAAATGTGAGGAAGAGAATAGAATAGCATAGGAAAAACCTTCCCCAATCAGGTGTTCACAGTGGTGAGATTCAAATAATTTAACAACCGGTTCTCTGCCCTAATGACCATCTGGGTAGGTGGGGCTTGGTGGTCATGTGACTGGGTGGGCGTGGCCAACCCAAGGTCACTCAGGTCGATGGGCACTTCGTCACGGCTGTTACAATGTAATAAGGGTTAACGGGAGAGGCAATTTCTGTAAGCAGGACAAAAAAGATTAGGCTAGAAACAACACCAGAATGTTTCCTTCCTGCCTTCCTTACAGGATTAGCCCTGTAAAGTGGAAAAAAACCAAAAGAAGATTTCTTCCAACAATCGGTTCTCTGAACTACTTAGAAAGTTAACAACCGGTTCACCCCGAATAGGTGCGAACTGGCTGAATCCCACCACTGGGTGTTCATTATCCTCATAGCTTGCAAAGGTAGAAGTGGTCTCATCACTTCTGTAGGGCATCCGATTGTAGTATCTATATATAAACCATTAATTAGGATTTTCACTACATATCAGTAAATATTAAAAAAAAAAATACTTGCATTTTTATGTCCTAAAAGAGAGAGGCTTCCATTGCCTCATCTCCTAAATTAGGCTAGTGGTAAAACATGCATGCAAAAAGGTAAATATAGAAAATACATATTTTGGACAAACCACACGGCATTTTATGATATGCGTTTGTCAAGTAGTAATGAAAACTTTGTGTTTCTTTTTCATCTCAGGGCAAGTGGAGTGAAGAGTGTAGCCCAGCTTGAAAGGAACAATGGAACATTACCAAAGATTATGCGATGAGAGAAAGTTTGGAAAAGAAAACACGAAGTATTACACTTAAAGAGAGTAGGATACCTGTTCAACACAAAATAATCTAAATTTTGTTAAATTAACAGTGAAAGCAAAGCACTTGCCTTCTGCTTTATTCTAAGTGAGGTCCGACACCCATCCGTACTCATAAGTTATGCATTTTCAGGACAAGCAACTCTACACCATGTGCAACGAATAGGAAGCAATAAGCAGAAGAAATTAAAGGCAGGGGATAAAAGAAAATGAATTCTAATTAAATGTAGTTTTGTAGCAGTAGCACTATTCATTATACACCTCCATATCTTTCCATCTTTGCAAACCATCCATCCATACAGCCTTTGTTCATTAAAGGCCAAACTTCTCTTTTTCAGGAAGTTATTCACTCCATGCTTTCATTGACTCTCCTTTCATAAAATTGTTTAACAACATTCGTTGCCTTGTATGACAAAGCCATCTCAATAACCCTTTTTCCATGCTGCTTACTCAATCTTCTATTCACATTTTCTCAGCACTTGATTCTTTTTTCCTCTTGTTTCTGTGGTGTCCTCTTGAGGCGCAACTGTTCAAAGTACAGGTGGGCAATTTCATGTTCTCTCTGGACTATCAATCCCTGCTTCAATGCCATCCTCACTCCTTCAGAAATGTCTACTTAATCGTGGAATCTTAACCAGAAGCCAGAACTGTTATCTTTTTAGGAATTCTTACGCCCTGAAAATGACCCGCATGAGATTTAATTCATTCTTTCTGACAGATATTCCAGCCTTTCATCCAAGATTAAACCCACGCCTCCATTTTCTTGCACATAGGCATCAGCTGCACTCCGCAAAACCAGGCAAACATATTCAGATCTGTTACCTCCTTCCTCTTTATTTTACAAACACACGGATGATCTATTTTAGTTATCTTATTCATCCATGCTCTTTATCATGTATTCCTCTTATATTCCATACTGCAAGTCAGCAAGGATGCTTAGGGATATTTATGTTTCCTGCCTATTTATAGCTTTGGTTAGTTGAGGCATTTACATGAGATAAAGAATAAATTGAATTAACAATCATAGTTATAGCCAAACCACTTTTGACATATTATGGCTGATATTCCATAAGTGCAATCAGAGCTCAAACGTACTCGTAATACTCTACACAAGCCAGGATATTTATATACTGAAATACTGCTGTCCCCCCATCCAATCAATCAAAAATAATCATGCATTATACTATATACTCAATGAAGTCAAAAGCATAAATCAAGAAGAAAGGCCATTTGAGCCACAGAGCCTTGTAGAATAGGCTCGGGAGCAAAAAAAAGGACAATGAAGTTTTTTCTGTTCCTTCACCAAAAAGGAAATCAATCTTATCAGCATTTGTAGCTTGTGGTGCAAGGCAGAAAGCAATTATATTAGCTATATTATTTGATAAAGATAATAAAAGTTCTTGAGCCCTCTGCAGGTCTTGTTCTATTCATTTGTCACCTTTTCACTTAGAAAAAGCCCTGTGCATTTGGATTGTAGCCCTTAGGATTATTGCAAAGGATTCTGGCAGTGGTGGGATTCAGCGTGTAACAACTGGTTTGCTGAGTGCGTGTTTTACGTGCACGTGGTCACTTCAATGGTTTGTGCATTTGAAAACAGCTCCAAAACTTAGCTTCTACTGCAGCACCAGTGAGTAAGCCAGCTGAGGTGCGGCAATCTGCTCTGCTGCACCGATCGGCTGGGCTTCAAACAAAAGAAATATAGGTCAGTGTTGTGGCCCAGTAGGAGCCGTTGGAGCTGCCACCAGACTCCGACAGCGAGGGGCCCTATGAGTCGGCTTTGGAGGATGTGGAGGACCCTGGACAGGGTTCCGACTCCAAGCAGGGCGCAGAGAGGCTGGTTGGCCACCAGGAGGCGCCTGAGCCTTGGACCAGTGGGGAGGAGACAAGGGAGTGTGATTCAGATGTCAGCAGTGGGGAGGAGCCAAGGGAGTTGTTCCTGGATGCCTGGCACCGGAGAGTTAATAGGCGTAAGGAACAGTTGCACAGTTACAGAAGGTAATTGCACTCAGCTGGTGGCAATTAGGCTCCTCTCAAGACTATAAAAGGAATGCTTGTGCACACGCCCCTTTTGCAGGAGTCAACGTCATTCCTAACACTGGAGAAACTGTTATCTGTCAAAGTCTGAGTTGCTGCCAAGGTCCTTATCTGTTTGTTATGCTTGGCTTTCAGCCACCGAGGTTTTGGTTTCTTGCTAATAAAGTGCTGTGACATTCCAGTTAAGCTTGTCTCGGCATTCGTTACTGGATGGAGGAGGGGGTCAGAACAGGTCAGTATAGTGCAGGGGCAGGCGGGCGGGCACACCAGATCGTCGGAGTGAACAGGTTGGCTCTCAGCTGATCGTTGGAGCTATCGGTTCGCCAGAACCAGTCCAAACCAGCTGAATGCCACCCCCGGATTCAGGTCATATTTTAATTATGGGCACAATAGCATTCATATTCGTATTCATCCTGTATACTCTTTGATTACTGCAGATTATATTTAGTCCTTGACTTGGAAGCATAATTGAGCTCGAAATTTCTGTTGCTTAGTGAGACAATTGTTAAGAGAGTTTTGACCCATACCACCTTTCTTGCCACAGTTTGTTAAGTGCATCTCTGCAATTGTTAAGTTAGTAACATGGCTGTTGAATGAACCTGGCTTCCCCATTGACTCTGCTTGTCAGAAGGTCACAAAAGACGATCGTATGATCCCGGGACACTACAAGCATCATAAATATGAGTCAGTTGCCAAGCAATGGTCGTAAGTGTGCATGGAGGGAATCATAAATGACTTTTTTCAGTGCCTTTGTAACACTGAACAGTCACTAAATGAACTTAGCAGTAGAAATTTTAGGCTCAATTGTGGTTGTAAGTCCAGGACTGCCCGTATTCCCTGTGATGAAACTGGCCCGCAAAGCAATTGTCCTCAATATTGAAAATAAGCTCTTTTCTCATCTATTTATTTTTAGAGACTGCCTATGCACTTTGTCAAGGACTTTTTCTCCCAAATAATACTTTATTTCCAAGATCTAACTGCTATGTCCAAACAGCAACCTTAGCAAAACATCATCCATCATTCTGTGAATTATATCCAGCGCCTTACACTTTGCATAAGTCAGGGGATTTTATAAAGCCATCTGGAAACCGAAACACGTTTGCCTTGAGGGAAAAAATGTATCTGCAATTGCTCGATATCTCACAGTGCAATTCCTCACGTAAAAGAGAATATAGGTGCTGTCAAATGAGGGGGAAATGCAGAAAGTCACAAGGGCTGATCGCTGATCCGTTCTTATTTGAAACCACCCAGTTACATCTTATTACAATTACAATGCCGCATAACGGAGTGAGCTCCCGTTACTTGTCCCAGCTTCTAGCAATAGCAATAGCAATAGCAGTTAGACTTATATACCGCTTCAGAGGGCTTTCAGCCCTCTCTAAGCAGTTTACAGAGTCAGCATATCGCCCCCACAGTCTGGCTCCTCATTTCACCCACCTCGGAAGGATGGAAGGCTGAGTCAACCTTGAGCCGGTGAGATTAGAACCGCTGAACTGCAGATAACAGTCAGCAGAAGTGGCCTGCAGTACTGCACCCTAACCACTGCGCCACCTCGGCTCTCTCTCTGCCAATCGAGAAGTTTGAAAGCACATAAAAATTCAAGTATAAAAATAGGAACCACCTTTCGTGGGAAGGTAAGAGTGTTCCGTGTGCACCTTTGGCGTTTAGTCATGCTGGCCACATGACCATGGAGACATCTTCGGACAGCGCTGGCTCTTTGGCTTTGAAACTGAGATGAGCACCGCCCTCTAGAGTCGGGAACGACTAGCCCATATGTACAAGGAGAACCTTTACCTTTAATTACATCTCCAGGACCACGTGAATTGCACTTGTGATACTGAGGAATTAGTTGATGTGCTTGCTGAAGTTTCCTATATTATCTTAGAGAAATCCTGTACAGGCAATCCATGACTTAGAACAGTACACTTAATGACCATTTGAAGTTACAACAGCACTTTACAAAGCGCTGTTGTAAGTAAGTAAGTAACAGCCTGAGTAATAGACTTATGACTGTTTCTAATACTTATGTCCATTGCATCATATCTAGTGGTGGGATTCAAATAATTTAACAACCGGTTCTCTGCCCTAATGACCAGCTGGGTAGGCGTGGCTTGGTGGTCTTGTGACTGGGTGTGGCCAACTCAATGTCACTCAGGTCAATGGGCGCTTCGCCTTAGCTATTACAATGTAATAAGGGTTAACCGAAGAGGCAGTTTCTGTAAACAGGGCAATAAAGATGAGGCTAGAAGCAACACCAGAATGTTTCCTTCCTGCCTTCCTTACAGGATTAGCCCTGTAAAGTGGGGAAAAAACAAAATAAGATTTCTTCCAACAACTGGTTCTCCGAACTGCTTAGAAAGTTACCAACCGGTTCCCCCGAATAGGTGCGAACTGGCTGAATCCCACCACTGAGCATACCCATGGTCATGTGATCAAAATTCAGACATTTGGAAACTGACTCATATTTATGACGGTTGCAGTATCTCGGAGTCATTTGATCGCCTTTGTTGACCTTCTGAAAGTCAACGGGGAAGCCAGATTCACTTAACAACTATGTTACTAACTTAACAACTGCAGGGATTCACTTAACAACTGTGGCAAGAAAAGTAATATAATGGGGTAAAACTCACTTAACACATGTCTCACTTAGCAACAGAAATTTTGGGCTCAGTTATGGTCATAAGTCGAGGACAACCTGTACTTCCTCTGGTGAAGGACAGGATGCCTTGAGGAGAACAGATCCTGGCCCCCTCTGGAAGCTACAATAAACTGCGGAACAATTCTGTTTGACACTGAAAACTGATAAGATTAATGTTATTTGTATTTGATTTGTAAAATGAACCTTTTTTTTATAAGCATTGATTTATAAGGTTCTTGAAAGAAGGGAATATTGACCAGATGACATGCAAATGTTCCAAGGCTAACGAAGTCATACTTTCACTGGATAACTTCCTCAGTGGAGAGTGGGAATGCTTTTAAGATCAAATATAACACCTCCAGGAAAACATTTAACTGACTATCAGCATGACATACCGATCAGCAAACTAGTTGAGTGTAAGCAGGATGGCATGACATTAAGTGGAGGCATATCTGGCTTCAAAATCATGTTTGGAAAATGTTGATTATCAGACCTGAGAGAGGGTACCACAAAGTCCTGGGTCTTCTAGTCTTTTTTGTTTTTCTTAATGAAGTGGATGAAAAGGTGAAGGTGGTGTTTCTCTCATTTGCAGGTAACACAAAGCTGGATAGGATAGCTGATATTCTAAAATATGGAAATATCATTCAAAACTCTCTTGATAAAAGATATAGATATAAATGGGAATATTCCTGGGTTGATTATTATCGTGAGCCGACAAATGCGTGCCCGACAACAGTGCGCCCGACAAAACCGCGGCGATAAAACCACGATGTCGACAGCGCATCGACAAGAGAGCGCCGACAGAAGCGCGATTACGGTTAAGGTAAGGGTTAGGGTAAGGGTAAGGGTAAGGGTAAGGGTAAGGGTAAGGGTAAGGGTAAGGGTTAGGTTTAGGGTTAGGTTTAGGGTTAGGTTTAGGGTTAGGTTTAGGGTTAGGTTTAGAGCGCGCTTCTGTCGGCGCGCTGTTGTTGGCACGCTTCTGCACTCATTCGTCGGCGCGATTTTGAACTCGTGGTTTTTTCCCAGCGGTTTTGTCGGCGCGCTTTTGTTGGCGCGCTTTTGTCGAGCGCGCATTTGCCGGTCAACCGATTATTATATTTGTGAAAAAGATAAGGGAAGATATAATGCAGTAATTATTGTATAATTAATATGACAAGCAGTGTGTTGTGGCTACATCTGCCTGGAGTGAATTAATTAAAATTCTAAATTAAGATTTTTAGTCTTCGTAGATTAAATCGCCTCTTTCAATTTACTGACTCCATGTTGCTGTTTGTTTATTAGACTGCACTTACTTTGCAGTTTCATTAAGCTGGATGATAAAAGATTTTTGAACAGATATGAAGACTCACTGAGTCCTGGTGACAATTTTCAAAAGGACGATTGATTCCTCCTAGAATTTTACATTTTTGAAGGTTCTCAAACATTAGTTAACATTCTCTCTCTTAGTATTTTCAAAGTAAATCATGCAGTTACTTAAAATACTGCAAATACATTTGAAAAAAAAAGGTATTTTTGATTCAGCTCTCAATTTAGAATAGTCAATTAGCTTTCCCTCATTATTTGTACATAGTTGTACATCTCCAACTTTGACAAACGTAGTTTCAGCCCAATCTTGCTTTGCTTTAACCCTTTAAGGTTAGGGACACACAGAATAATGGGGAGGGGGGAATAAGGGGTGGGGGTTGAGAATGAGGGGAGGAAATATTCAGTAATAGAGAATGTCCAAGGAATACCACCTCCGATCTATTTCTATTTGTTTCTTATCTCCAAAGAATACCTGCTTTCTGATAGAGGGTGACGCTGCCATGCCAAGCATTTTCCCTGAAATATGTATATCTGAATACCGGGGCGGTCATCTTTGATGCCCAAACAACGCCTCTCCTTGAAAGGAAAACACACTGATAACAGTTCATGTCACAATTCACTTGGCTTGTCTACAAGATTTGATTGTCCATATTTCTTATCGTGCTGTTAGCGTTCATACTTGAGGGTCTATTTTTCCTTCACGCTAAAGCACTAGCTATGCACACATGGATCTAAAAATATACAGTCTTGAGAGCAAGAGCAAGCTATTCAGACTAAGGCAATCAGGGCCAGCATTGGAAAAAATAATAACCAAAAGACTCAGATTGTGCAAAGAAGAAGCAAAAACAGTAAATCACATACTCGGCTCATGCAAGAAGGACGCACAAGCTGATTATAACATCACATAGTTGTCAAAATGATTCATTGGAACATCTGTAAAAATTATCAGGTGCCAGTAATGAAATATTGGTGAGAACATAGAGTTGGAAAAGTAGTTAAAAATAACCAGGTGAAAACCCTGTAGGATTTTTGTATATGATCTTATAAAATCTTGGCCTATAACTTCCAGATTTAACTAGCGTTAAAAGAAAGTGATAGAGCCCTCTATGTGGGCACACGCGCCATCGCCAGCTACTCTTCTGGATTCTGTCATGCGCATGCACACTGAACAGCTGGTCCATTGTGCAGGCGCGCAACGGGCTGCTGCTCACACTGGAACCCTGAAGAGCAGCTGCATGCTGCACGCATGCTCACGGCCACCTGCTCTCTTCCGGGTTTCAGAGCTCCGGTGCGTGGCACGACAAAACCGCGCTCGACTAAGCTGCGCCCGATTAAACCGCGTCACTGACGTCATCAACAGGGCGACAACAGCGAGCGCGGAGAAAGAAGGGCGCTTTAAATAGCGCTTTGAAAGCAAGCCGATTCAACTTAAGGTAAGGGTTAGGTTTAGGGTTAGGTTTAGGGTTAGGTTTAGGGTTAGGTTAAGGGTTAGGATTAGGTTTAGGGTTAGGTTAAGCGTTAGGTTTAGGGTTAGGTTAAGGGTTAGGTTTAGGTTTAAGATTAAGTTTAGGGGGGTTAGGTTTAGGTTTAGGGGTTAATTTTAGGTTTAGCGTTTACAGTGTGCTTCTGTCTCCGTGCTGTTGTCGCCCTGTTGATGACGTCAGCTACGCGTTTTTTAGCAATATCAATAGCAGTAGACTTATATACCGCTTCATAGGCCTTTCAGGCCTCTCTAAGCGGTTTACAGAGAGTCAGCATATTGCCCCCAACAATCTGGGTCCTCATTTTACCCACCTCGGAAGGATGGAAGGCTGAGTCAACCCTGAGCCGGTGAGATTTGAACCGCTGACCTGCTGATCTAGCAGTAGCCTGCAGTGCTGCATTTAACCACTGCGCCACCTTGGTTTTGTCGAGCGCGCTTTAGTCGAACACGGTTTTGTGGTGGAACTGCTCCTGTGCACGTGCGCATGCACTTTGGCATGTGTGCACGCTTCCAGTTTTGGCACTCGGTGCCGAAAAGGTTAGCCGTCACTGAAATGCATACATTTCTTTGAGCTAGTTTTCTGTTGCAACAGTACAACATTCTTAAGGAGGAATATTCTGTTTATTGGAACGCATTGCTTTTTATACACAACAGCTCCCTATGTCCCATGATTATTAAGCTTTTTAAAACTGACTTGTAGCATTAGTTTCCTGTTAAAAATAATCAATAAATGTAGGAATAGAATTACCTAAAATATTATGCCATCGTTATTAAGTTCTTGTTTTACATCCATCTAATGATCTTCAAAAAAAAAAAGGAAAATCCTGATTTTGACCAATGTAACCTAAAGCACAGATGTATGGAGTCAGAAGGGGTTCTGTCTTGGCCTTTCAATCCTATTCCCTGCTCAGGACAGAATCCAAATTAAAACACACCTGACAGATGGGCATCCAATTTCTGCTTTAACACTTGTACTGAAATGATTCTGCTGCCCAACTGTTGTTATTGCTAGGCAAACATGTTCACACTTGCCTCACTGCAGAAAATGTGCTAAATATAATGATATCATACTTGTTAATCAGTTTACTGAAGGGAGGGGAGAACCCTACCAAATTTTAAGGGACTAGATTCACTGCTGAGCTGCTTAAGTGTAGATCAATGTCTATCAGATATTATATAAGTTTTATTCTGCCTGTGAAATTTTCTTTGGCTCCTTCAACAATGCTCTAATCATCCAGGTATAAGCCTGATGGGATTTGAAGCTACAAGACAGAAGAGACGTATCTGCATTCGTATATTATTTTCTTTTTAGACTGAATTAAAAGCCACCTCCTGTTGTACTTGTCTAACAGCTGGCTTTATGCGATTTCTCCTAACAATGTAACTTGCTCATGTAAAGGTTTTGATGCAGATCACATGGATGCTGGTTTTTGTGATTGTTAAAAGAAATGTCCTTCTGGGTTCAGCTCCAAGTGGGGAAAAAGACACTGGAGACATGGAGGCTGCTTGGAAAGATGATTTATTGTTGGACAGGGCCACATGGCTTGAGCCCCGAACAGAAAAGGTGATCACATGCTTCAATGTTGGTGGAGAAGAAGAGAAGGACTGAGGGAGGGGCTTGCTAGGTTTTTTATACCCTGTTTAGTCCCACCTCTCTGTTTCCTGTTCCTGTGTAAGAAATGCATTCTGATTGGTTGTCAGACTCCAAAGGTGCCATGCAGGGGTGCTACTCTCTAGGCTGTTTTGAATCCAGGTATGAGTTCTCAGATGCCATGTGGAGACCTGAGTAAAATATTATCATGCCTCTCTCTAGCTGCTGCTGAAGTCTTTATTATGTAAAGTGGGCTAGCCTGGCTAGTCTTAATGGCCCTATTGACAAAGTGGGGGTGGGCAGGAAGCTACAGGCAACTATTCTGTCTTTTAAAACATGCTTCTTTTCACATCCAGAGAAACATTCTGCCTTTTCAATATTTCCTAGGATATTTCATTTTTTCTGGGAGAGGGCTGGATGATAACTTCCCACAGTGATGAAAGCAGCAGACTTTTTAAACATTAGTTCCCAGTGAAAGTTTTTTTTCCTGGGAGGAGGAGGAGAACAAGAACAAGAACAAGAAATAGGAATAGGAATAGAAATACTTAAATCAATACAGCAGACACATTTTTTGTCATTTAAGTAGTCAATAGATTTTCTGTTCAGCCATATAAACTGATATTAGGGTAGTTACCTCCCACTGATCCCTCCATACCTGAGATCTGATAATCAGGCAAATTTAAAGAGGACTAAATAGACTTTTCCAAGTATCTGCCTAAACTCACCTAACCACACTGCCTGTTAGGGAAATTGTTAGATATCCCCCGCCCCCCAGATAGCAGTTTCCACCAAGGTCCTCTGTTCCAGCGGGAACAGAGGGCGATTCCCATTGGTCAAGAGGTCTGACAGATCCCTTTAAAAGGGGATGCTGTCCGACCCATCTTGAGCTGGATGTTTACTTGACTTGCAATAAAGAGCTGTTGTTACCGAAGCCTTTGTGCGCCTCCTTTACCCGATCTAACAGAAATGATTGGTGGATGTTTTCCTGCTAATGCTTGGTGAAAAGGGGAAAAAATCAGTGAGATCATTTCTGGCATTCTTTGGGAGGTGGGTGGGTGGGGGAGGCAGGAAAAATAGGGATTGGCCATGGAGCTAACATTGTTCATGCGGGCATATTTTTCTGCTGAATTAAAGACTGGGGGAAGAACCTTATACTTTTCTAATGAATTTTTTGAGGGTAAGAAAAAGTCAAGCAAATTGGGCAAATCTTTCTTGCCTTCAACAGTCTCTTTTGAGAGCCCTCAGAAGTCTTTGATTTTCCAAAAAGGTTTTTTCACATGATGGAAGTTGCCTAAATTTTGAGAAGAGGGTGGTATGATCCCCTTTCATTAAGCATATTTTAACTTACTGTATTTATCTAATGATATCAAATATAGTTCTTAAAAAACGCCGTGTTTTGTTTATTTTTTTTTTAAAGTAGTTCCAATTGAAAGACATTTCTGGAAACAAATATAAAGATACAATGCATTAATATTCTCTTTTTAAAATTATCAAGTCAAATTCAGTTAAGTACTGGTATTAGAAGTAGAATAAGTATGATAGGGAATAATTGTTTCTTTAAATATTTGAAAAATAAGTTAAGCTGTCATGGGATCAAATTTGCAGCCTTGGATGTTTTTTCAATTTCTTTTTACTCATGAAAATTCCTTATATAGAAAGGTATTTATACAGGAGATTCAGTCATGGATGACGGGCTGATTTCTCAGCTATTTTATTAAACATGCTCCATCCTTTTTGGCAATTATATTTCACAGGAAATCCTTCCAAAGATTAAAGTGGTGAGAACAAAGATAATAAATGGAAAATTAACTATCAAAGTGCAAGAGACTTTCACTTTGAACTTGGGGTTTTCCCAAGTTTTCCCATTTGTCATGATGAGAGAGAATCCATCATTACAAATACAAAGTATTTGTAAGATGCCTTTTTGATAAAGACTCTCCCTGGAAATTTAGAATTTATTAAAAAAAATTAAAGTATTTTAATATTCTCCCTTTCAAAAAAGAAAAAATATCCTCTTTTTAGAGCAAAAGCATAGATGTATAGAAGCAATGCAGAGAAATTTATTAGATGCATATTTAATGTAAGATGCCATTCTATGTAATTAGAACTGGAACTCAATGAATTAAATGCTATATGACAAAAATCATGCTTCTCAAGCTTTATAATGAAGTTTTCAAATTTAAAAATTATACATTATGGAAATGTTATTGGCCTAGGTTGGAGAAACTTCTTGGATGAGAAGAAAATGTCTTCCAAAAAATAAAACAAGAAAGTCCAGTTGCCTCTTGAAAAATCAAGTTTGGGATAACCCTGACCTGAATGACTGAGAATCTCCATAGACACCTGTCCAAGGTGTTCAAGCTAAACAAAGTGTTCCTTACTGTTGTGGCCTAGCAGGAGCTGTTGGAGATGCCACCAGACTCTGACAGCAAGGGGCCCTATGAGTCGGCTCTGGAGGATGTGGAGGACCCTGGACAGGGTTCCGACTCCGAGCAGGGCGCAGAGAGGCTGGTTGGCCACCAGGAGGCGCCTGAGCCTTGGACCAGTGGGGAGGAGACAAGGGAGTGTGATCCGGACGTCAGCAGTGAGTTGTTCCTGGATGCCCGGCACTGAAGAGCTACTAGGCGTAAGGAACAGTTGTGCAGTTACAGGAGATAATTGCACTCAGCTGGTGGTCATTAGGCTCCTCTCCAGGCTATAAAAGGAATGTTTGTGCACATGCCCGTTGCAGGAGTCAACGTATTCACTAAAAGTTGGATAACTTTTGTGGCTAGCTTGGCAGGCTAGATTGCTGCCAAGGCTTATCTGTGCTGGTTTGCTGCCGAGGACCTGTCTGTCTTTTAATAAATTCCTTAAAGTATCTTTGGCTTGGCGTGTGTTGGTGTGGGACGAGGAGGGTCAGAACACTTACCTTATATGCATCATTTTGACCAAAATATACTCCACTTTAGGGGTGGGATTGAAATATTTTAGCAACTGGTTCTCTGTCCAGTTGCTGTGTGGGCATGGCCATGGGGTGTGTGGCCTACTCAGCCTCCTCACGGCTGGGGGGGGGCTGTTTTCCCCCTCCCCAGCCTCCAGAGGCATTTTTGAGCCTCTGGGAGGGTGAAAATGGCCTCCCTGGGTTCCGGAGAATCTCTGGAAGCCGGAAATGGGCCCATTTCCAGGCTTCTGGAACTTCCTCCCAGAGCCTCTGCGTGGACCCTGTATTTACCTGGCATGATGAATGGGCCATGTGGAGACTCCTGTGAAGGGCAGGCCAGCCTGTCCTTGCAATAACCGGTTTGGTGAATCGGATGCAAAATTAGGATCCAGTTTGCCTGAACTGACCCAAACCGGCTGAATCCCACCCTGCTCCACCTCAATCCACTGACAACACTGAATACAACAATCATTGTCTCGTTAAAAAAAATAACTCCTCCCCAATTTGTGAGCTACTGAAAAAGAATCTATGTCATTGGAAATTGGGAGCAAAAAGGGGTAGAGAAGAACTTTCAGTGATAAAATTGCATAACTAAGAATATCAGAGAAATCTGCATTTTTAAAAACAAGGCTCTTGGGAATTTACATTTATAGATAGATGGACAAGAAAAAAGTTCACATACGTGTTACATATGTTGATATACATATTACCAAACAGTGTGAAAGAAAGCAGATTATAGAGTTTTAAAGAAAAATATGGATTTTTTTAAAAAACGAAACGGACTAGATCTCATACTAACACGTATTATAAAACGATCAGTAGATCAGCAAACCTCTACTTGCAAGCAGGGACGTGCAGTCACTAGAGGCAGGGGAGGCGTGGCCTCACCAGTCATGAGGAAAAGGAAAGAATTTTAAAGATTTTTTTAAAAAATAATTAAAGCCAAGGTAGTTGCTGCCAGATTCCAAGTCACAGTGACTTGGAGTCTGCTTAGTGTTAACTATAGGAGGAGGCGAGAGAACTATGGGCCTCCTGTGCTTAAGGAATTTTTTGCCTTTTAAGAGTTAAGCAAGGGTTAAAAAGCGAAAAATTTCGTATGCAAAGGAGGGAGATCTGGGAGCAGCTAATCATGCCTTGCACTAGAGCCAAGGTGGCGCAGTGGTTAAATGCAGCACTGCAGGCTACTGCTAGATCAGCAGGTCAGCGGTTCAAATCTCACCGGCTCAGGGTTGACTCAGCCTTCCATCCTTCCGAGGTGGGTAAAATGAGGACCCAGATTGTTGGGGGCAATATGCTGACTCTCTGTAAACCGCTTAGAGAGGCCTGAAAGGCCTATGAAGCGGTATATAAGTCTACTGCTATTGCTATTGCTATTATTGCTATTGCACTTGAGCGACTGCGCAATTTAGCAGCAGGAGCCTTGCTTGTAAAACGTGCCTGTGTGCAGCAAGTTCAACTCTCCACTTTGCGTCGCGGGAGCCGCCAAGAGCAGAACCATCAGAAGACTTAGAGGTCTCTTATTTCAAAAACTCTCCCTTAAGAATGATTAAGTCTGCATTAAGACGTTATTGTTATTATCATCCCCGACATGGGAAATTAAAGCAATCTGCATATGGAAGCCACTTGGGAATTTCATAGCATAATACTTGCTTCAAAATTATATGTAAGTTTTGCATTGTTGTGATTGTATAGTTGAAATGGTTTGCAAAAATCATTTGTCCAAGTGAATATCTCTCTATTTCTCTATGCCTCCATCCCTCCCTCCCTCCCTTTGCTGCAGACCCGGCTATGGTGCTGGGCTGCGGGTCTGCAGCAAAAGCGCTTGGCGGGTCCCGCGATGCAAAGTGCCCCGCCGGGCACTTTGCATCGCGGGAGCTGCTAAGCGCCTTTGCTGCAGACCCGGGTATGGTGCTGGGCAGTCCAGCACCATACCCAGGTCTGCAGCAAAGGCGCTTGGTGGGTCCCGCGATGCAAAGTCCCCCGCCGCCGCCGAGGCCGACATTCACACCGCCGCCGATGCCACCGCCCGCCCACGGGAACTTCATCGGCCGCCGCTGCCGCTTCCTCCACTGCCGCTGCTTTCCCCTCTGCCCTGGCCGCAGCTTATGCCGTGTTCGGAGTGCTGCCCTTTCGGAAAGCCCCGCCGAAGCCCCAGCACTGTGTCCGCCATAGAGTGGGACGCATCCTGCCTGTATGGCGGACACAGCGGTGGGGCTTCAGTGGGGCTTTTGGAAAGCCGCGCCAGGGCTTTGACGGGGCTTTCCGAAAGCCCCGCTGAAGCCCCAGTGCTGGCAGACATAGGGCGGTAGACATATGGTGGCTTTTGCCCACTTGCCTCACCAGCCATAAAGCTCACTGCACGTCACTGCTTGCAGGTAACATCTACAGGATGTCGTGACTTGCAATTTATAGACCAATAGTCCAGGAAGTTTTCTAATTCCTCACTCCCACTCTTCATTTAAAAAAAAAATACTGTAACAATCCTTAGTTTTCTGCAACCATTCCTTTCAGCAGGCTTTGCACAGAATAATCTGCACTGTTCTGTTTATTTAGATAGGAGACGCCTTTGCCATAATTTTCTTGACCGAAGACACTTCTTGTTGTAGAAATTGCTAAGGAGGATAACAGAGTCAGGAAAATTTTGTATACTGTGAGCCCCTGATAAGAGACAGACACAAAACTGACTCCTGAAGAAAAATAAATGATATATTTTACAATGTGCAGCAGTTAAAAGAAGATGCAACAGAAACTCCTTACTGGCGATAACTATGGAAGGAGGAAGGAGGAAGAGAACACAGGGTACACAATTATAATTTCCAGGAACTAAAAATCCTGTTTATTAAGGAAACCTTTGCTTGATGTTAGTAATATTGGCAGTCTTACTTTGTTTGTTTAAGTTTCTAGGAATTGCCAGCCTTCTGTCTTTTTAACAGATGCAGCTTGATCCCCCACAATGTAACTCTTAACTCTTCATGTCACTCGTACATAGGATCTTGATAAATGTCCAAGGGTTTTCATAAAAGTGGTTAGAGGTTTAGAGGTTTATTCAACTTGTATGCCGCCCTATTCCCGAGGGACTCAGGGCGGCTCACAAACCTGGAGGGAAGGGACATCATACAAAAGTGGAAAGAACAAAGACAAACAACAATACAAAAACGGTTTTAAAAAGGTCTCAACAAGCACATCAGTTCGAGGGGGGATGGAACTCAGCAGCCCCAGGCCTGCTGGAACAGCCAGGTCTTAACGGCGATACGGAAAGCCTGAAGGGTGGTGAGGGTCCAAATCTCCACGGGGAGATCGTTCCAGACGGCCGGAGCAGCCACAGAGGAGGACCTCCTCCAGGTGGTTGACAGCCGGCATTGGCCAGTCGATGGAATTCGGAGGAGGCCTAGTCTGTGGGATCTAATGGGTCTTTGGGAGGTAATCGGCAGTGGAAACCTGGGCTGTTACAACATCAGCAATTATCCTCCAAAAAATGCTTATTGACAATAATATTGATAAAAATACTGATATGCTCTCTAGCGGTACTAGAAGAACCGTTATTCTTTTTCAGGAAGGTCCTGAGTGCAGGAAGTATATTGGTATTTCTCAGCAGAAAACTAGAAACTATATTTAGAGTTTAGCATTATTTCTGGTCTGCAACTATCGCTAGCAAGTGTGAATTTAATAATCTAACATTAAAAAAAAACACCAAAATATGATCTCGATCTAGCTCTCACCATGTCTGAGTCCTGTTCAATTTGAAAGAATGGGTTACGCAAAGAAGATAAAGTAACATTCCCCACAATAAGGGGATCATTTTGGAATTATATCTTTATCTTTAGGTTATCTTTATTACTCCAGAGTTGCAATCAGAACGGAGCAATATGTCCGGGGTACAAAAATCTGGATGCCCATCAAATTGTAACGAAGAAATAAAGAAAATGCCAACCCTTTGCTGCCATCTGATGGTGATCAACCCAATATTTGCTGAATGCCCCAGATATGTGTATATGTGTGTGTGTGTGTGAACACACGTTGCCTGTAAATGGTAACAATTGGCTTGCCCATGATTTTTTTTTTTTTGTCACTAAAGCATGTCCATTTTAAACAATTGAAGGAACTTATCTGTAAACTCACTAATTTGGATACAGAACTTTAAAAAAAAAACACTGAATTATTAACAGCCCTAAGATTTTATTTGATATAAAATACATCTGGCATATCAATTGCAAGGTGGAAAAAGTCTGAGGTTTCTTTCCAAATATAAACATTGTTTGTGCTCTAAAATGTGACTTCCAGTCAATATTTGACTCATGGTAATTACCTGGAATAATCCCAGCAATATTCTTGGCAAGGGTTTTCGGACATGGTTTAGCAATAGCAATAGCAGTTAGACTTATATACCGCTTCATAGGGCTTTCAGCCCTCTCTAAGCGGTTTACAGAGTCAGCATATCACCCCCAACAACAATCCGGGTCCTCATTTTACCCACCTCGGAAGGATGGAAGGCTGAGTCAACCCTGAGCCGGTGAGATTTGAACCGCCGAACTGCAGAACTAGCAGTCAGCTGAAGTGGCTGCAGTACTGCACCCTAACCACTGCGCCACCTCGGCTCTTGCCATTGCCTCCTTCCTAGAGCTCAGGGGAAGGGCTGGCCCAAAAGTCACCTAACTGGCTTTGTGCCTAGGACAGGACTAAAATTCATGGTCTTCCGGTTTCTAGCCTGATGCCTTAAATCACTACACCAAATTGACTTTCCAATTAAATTTCAGTTAATGCAAAAATTAGCTTGAATATATCTGGCAGCATCAGACAAAAGGATCCCCAACTGCTGCGGCGCTGGAACGATCTTAACCAATACATTTTTATGTTTGTTTATTAGTCATATGCATAGAATTTCTCCTTATTTTCGGTTCAGTGTTTTAGTGTTCTCTGTTTTTAGAATAGTGTAATTTTAATTTTGCTAACAATTTGAATGTAGGCCCCTCTTGATCTTGAGGCCCTAGGCTGAAGCCTAGTTAGCCTATAGGAAAATCCGGCCCTGGGTAGAGGAGAGGAGACCACTCTCAACTATCACAACTCTCTCCACTTCAGAAACATCAACAACCGCTAAGTCTCCGATACCCAATTCCATTCTGCTGCCTCCCCCCGCCCCACCTCTGGTGATCACAGAAAAAGATGTGTGAGGTCTATTTCATAAACACAAAAGTGGAAAAGTATCAGGGCCACATAGGATAACTCCCACTTGGTTTGAAAGTCTATGTTGATCAATTGGCTCCCATCCTCATCCATATCTTTAATAAATTACTGGAGATGTGTTATGTCCCTTCTTGCTTCAAACGCCCTACTCTCATTCCGGTGTCCAAAAAACCCTCCATCAAGGCATTGAATGACTACCGACCAGTAGTTCTGACATCTGTAGTCAAGAAAACCTTCAAATGATTAGTGTTGGCCAGTGGTGGGTTTCAAAAATTGTTCGAACCTACTCTGTGGGTGTGGCCTCCTTTGTGGGAGTGGCTTGCTGACCATATGACCGGATGGGAGTGGCTTGCCACCCATGTGACCGGATATGAAGATGCCGACGACACTTGTCAGAACCACCTTAAATTACCTCACACTCAGCACTGGCATGCATAAGAATATGATGTAAACTTGTTTTTTAAAAGGCATCTTTGGTTTGCGTTAAAACAACTTCAACACAGGCAATGTTCTGATTGCACCACAAACGCAGTAGTCATCCTTACCTTTCACAGAGGCACTGAGTTTTATAAATAGGAGCATGATAGTGTAGAATAATCATATCCAAGGACCAGTGGTGGGTTTCAAAAATTTTTTAGCCATGTCTTCTCTGCCCGGTTGCTGGGTGGGCACAGCCTAGTCAGCCTCCTGCACTACGGTGGGGGGAGGGCGTTTTCACCCTCCCTGGGTTCCGTGCAGGCCCTGTACTCACCTGGCATCCCAAATGGGCCGCATGTGGACTGGGAAGGAGCATGGAGGGGGAGGGGCACGGTGGGCGGGGCCAGCCAGGGATGGGATTTGCGGGCTTTCCAAACTGGGCAGATTCTTAGCTAAAGGTTCTCCCGAATCCATGCAAACCCGTAGCAGTCCACCCCTGCTGTTATCCGATATTTCCATAGAGCGGTGTTTCACAATCTTGGCAACTTTAAGACCTGTGGACTTTAATTCCCAGAATTCCCCAGCCAGCATGGCTAACTTGGGAATTCTGGGAGTTAAAGTTCGCACACCTTAAAGTTGCCAAGGTTGAGAAACACTGCCCTAGAGCACTGAATTTACTGCTGAATCGATGCTCAAAACAGCAATTAGCGTTGCATTTAATGGGTAAATTCACAAGGTCAAATGATGTATCAGGCTGTTCATAATTTAGTTCATTACATTATTGTTCTAATCCTCTTCTCCATCCAGTAGCGAATGCCAAAACAAGCTTAACTGGAATGTACTTTAATAGCAAGACACCAAGACCTCCGTGGCTGAAAGCCAAGCAGAACAAACAGATAATGACCTTGGCAGCAACTCAGACAAACTTAGGCAGCAATAAACACAGATAAGGCTTGGCAGCAATCCAGCCTGCCAAGCTCACAGTAATGTCCTCCGACATTCAATCCTGCGTTGACTTCTGCAAAGAGGGGTGTGTGCACAAGTAGCCTTTTTATAGTCTGGAGAGGAGCCTAATGACCATCAGCTGAGTACAATCACCTCCTGTAATTGCGTAATTTTTCGTGACGCTCTTCGATGGCGTGCACCTCCTGGTGGCCAACCAGCCTCTTTTCAACCTGCTCGGAGTCGGAACCCTGTCCAGGGTTCTCCACATCCTCCAGAGACGACTCATAGGGCCCCTCGCTGTCGGAGTCTGGTGGCAGCTCCAACGGCTCCTGCTGGGCCACAACACAGAGAGGTGTCAAACTCGATTTCATTGAGGGCCACATCAGTGTTGTGTTTCATCTCAGGCGGATGGAGCGTGGCCACCTCAACTTCACTTGTGTCAGGTGGCCTGAGCACTGTGTTGCCTGAGGGAGGTAGCTGGCCTTTGCAGCCAAAAATGGGCGTTGGGAGGGCTGCGCATGGCCCACCTGAGTTCCGTTTTTACTGGCAGAATCATCGTGGGCCAATCCATCGTTGTTTCCAGGATGGCCCTATGGGATCTAAAATCTAAGCCGAATCCAGCCCGTGGTCCTTGATTTTGACATTCTTACCAACAGCATTAATAATGGGAAGAACAAAGGAGAACATTTCCAATGATTCTTGGTCATGAGATGATATAAAAACATGATGTTCAGAGAAAGTTTGCTAAGCTTCCCCTTCTCTTATTTTTTACCCAAAAGAACCTTATGATATGTCAGGCCTGCAATTATATTCCTTTTAGAATTTTAGCCTGCCACACATTCTCTTATTTCATTATGCTGTTTCTTTAGTATAGTTGATGGGAGCGGGGAATAGACAGGAGTAGGATTGTGGAATGTATTGTTTTCATTCTTTTCTAGAAGCCAAGGTCATCTTTTGTCTCCGCACTTTGACACCTGACCGGAAGCAGCTGGGTGTGGATGCCAGCGTGGAAGAAGAAGATTGGACCATGTGATGGATTGTGGGTGTGGGGGACAAGATCATGAACGTTTAACCGGGTGGGATTCTGATGTCATTTCCAGAATTGGGATTAACACAGATGTGCTAAGATGTCTGCTTTATTAAATTGGAACTTTAAGGATCGTTTTGCCTTGGACTCTGATTTATACATGATACTTGGAACGCTGACATGATACATGTAAGCAGTGGTGGGTTTCAAAAATTGTTCGAACCTACTCTGTGGGTGTGGCTTCCTTTGTGGGAGTGGCTTGCCACCCATGTGACCGGATGGGAGTGGCTTGCTGCCCATGTGAACGGATATGAAGATGCCGACGACACTTGTCAGAACCACCTTAAATTACCTCACACACAGCACTGGCATGCATAAGAATATGATGTAAACTTGTTTTTTAAAAGGCATCTTTGGTTTGCGTTAAAACAACTTCAACACACGCAATGTTCTGATTGCACCACAAACGCAGTAGTCATCCTTACCTTTCACAGAGGCACTGAGTTTTATAAATAGGAGCATGATAGTGTAGAATAATCATATCCAAGGACCAGTGGTGGGTTTCAAAAATTTTTGGAACCACTTCTGTAGGTGTGGCCTGCTTTCCAGGTCCACTGGTGCAACCTCTTCTAACCGGTTCGGTAGATTTGACGAACTGGTTCTACTGAATAGGTGCGAACTGGTAGGAACCCACCTCTGCATGTAAGGCTCAAAAAATATGGCTGGCTCAAAGCCGCCCCTCAAGCCGAATGTGGTGTGCGAACCTGACCAATGGTGGCTTATTCATGAGAGGTCCTTGGTACTCTCTTGAATTTGGTTGTTTTCTTGCAGACATTTCATTACCCATCTAAGTAACATCCACCAGCACTAATGATCTTACCTAGTTTGAATAATGAAACATCCGCAAAAAAAAATCTAACCAAGCTTAGAGAGCACCAAGGACTTCTCACGTTAACCCTGAGCTACAAATGTTCTCCTTTATTGGTGGCTTATTCATCATGCCCTATTAAAGCAAACCATGGCTTACTTGGTTCACACAGTCGTGGTGCCGGTGGTATAACTTTCTTTTACACACACACACACACACACACACACACACACACACACACACACACATATTTCACATGCTTCTTTTTTTTTTCTATTAAAATGTTTTTATTTTTCATTTTCATACAGTCACATATATACTGTGCATAGCCGGGGCCATACAACCTTAAACAATAATCACAGCAATTCCTCCTATCAACAATACCCCCCAAAATAGAAACCCAATATACCTCTTCCACTCTCAATACACCTCTTTCTTCCACCCCCTCCAACTTTCTATCTTCCCTCCATCATCCCCCTCTACCCTACTTCCCTCCCTTCTACCACTCCTCTCTCCCAGTCCACTCCCTCCCTTCCTTCTCACCCTCCCTCCCACCCTCTCTCCCATCCCTCTCTACCCCTCTTCCTTCTATCCCACTCCTCCTCCCCTTGGTGTATTTCTACTATATGTCAATGTACTCAACTTGTCCTATTTTTACAGAGAAATTAAAGAGAAACAGTATACATGTGAAATCGCATTACATTGAAATCTAACACATAATATATATCCCCCTCCCCCCTCCCCCCCAACACCCCACCTCCCCCCCCCCGACTTCCCAGAGCCCGTACACGGTATAGATTTTTAACAAACACAGTCTAAAATATATTGAGACAAAGGAAATAAAAAAAAGAGGTTAATAACATCTCTACATTGATCTTAGCTTCTTCCTGTACACTAACTTTGAACAATTTAAATCATTCCTCATCTTAAGCATAGGCTATCTGGAAGGTGGTATCACTTTCTGAGGAGAAGTAGCAGGTGCTACTTACAGGTTTATTAGAGGCTTTGGTGAGGTATTGAAATGATTGATCCCATTTTAACTGCTTATAATGGAGGTTGAATTTTAAAAAGTCAGGCTGTTGCAAATAAGCTGAACTTTGGCTGCCCATTCTTTTTTTCGTAAGAATAAACGTTATCTACCAAAATATAAGCGCCAGAAACAATGATTGTTATGATTGGCACCAAGAACATGCTGTGGAAATCCCATGTTTAAAAGGGCTGCCTTTTCTTAACAATGCTGTCTCTAATCCTGGATTTTATATCCTGTTTTTGAGACAGCTCCGCCAACGTAAATTCCTGTTTCAACTAAAAGGGTACTTTTAAAGGAAAAACCATTAGTTTGGATTCTTTATTTCCACTGTCTCTCGGAAGGAGGCAAAGAAGGCTGGAAGGAGTCTCATCTTTTCTCCAGAATTTGCCTGCTGCCATGTTCTTCTTCAAGGCACGTCTGATTTTCTTAGATAGGGTATAGTAGCTGAAGAAGCTTTCTGGAGGACCAGAAATAACAAACTAATGGCTGGAGTTGCGTAATGCATTCGGCCAAAATGGATTGGCTAAAGTCTATGGAGATTCTCAGTCATCCAGGCAACTGGATCTTGTTTTTCCTTGAAGATGTTTTGTTTCTCATCCAAGGAGCTTCTTCAATTACTGAAGAAGCTTCTTGGATGAGAAGTAAAACATCTTCAAGTTTTTTTCCCCAGTTGCCTTTGTGGGAAAAAGCACCTTTGGGACAATGGATTGGCCAGTTTGGTCTATAATTTTAGGCAACGGGTTTTACGGGGTGATTCAGGAACTAGGAATTAGAGTTGAGGGAAACAATTATTTCATCCTCCAAGGTCTTTCTGTTCCTCCTTCAACTCCCCAAAATAGTAGTATGTTGTGGCCCAGCAGGAGCCATTGGAGCTGCCACCAGACTCCGACAGCGAGGGGCCCTATGAGTCAGCTCTGGAGAATGTGGAGGACCCTGGACAGGGTTCTGACTCCGAGCAGGGCGCAGAGAGGCTGGTTGGCCACCAGGAGGTGCCTTGGACCAGTGGGGAAGAGACAAGGCAGTGTGATCCTGACGTCATGCATTGGAGCAGTGGGGAGGAGACAAGGGAGTTGTTCCTGGATGCCCGGCAACGGAGAGCTAATAGGCGTAAGGAACAGTTACGTTGTTACAGGAGATAATTGCACTCAGCTGGTGGTAATTAGGCTCCTCTCAAGACTATAAAAGGAATGATTGTCCACACGCCCTTTGCAGGAGTCAACGTATTCACTAGAGCTGGAGAACTCTTGTGGCTAGCTTGGCAGACTGGATTGCTGCCAAGGCCTGGACTGTGCTGGATTGCTGCCAAGGTCTAGTCTATGTGTTAGAATAGAATAGAATTTTATTATTTGTATGCCGCCCTTCTCCGGGAGGACTCAGGGCGGCGAACAATTCAAAAGGGGGGAAAAGTGGAACATAAAAACGAAATACAAATATTAAAAATAGGCAACAGTCACACAACCATACATGTCAAGAGGGGAGGGAACTCATCACCCCCAGGCGTGCCGGCAAAGCCAGGTTTTGACAGCTTTTCGGAAGGCCTGGAGAGAGGTGAGGGTCCGAATCCCAGTGGGGAGTTCGTTCCAGAGGGCCGGAGCTGCCACAGAAAAGGCCCTCCCCCAGGTAATAGCCAGATGGCATTGGCTGGTAGATGGAACCCGGAGGAGGCCAACCCTGTGAGATCTAATGGGTCTGTGGGAGGTAATTGGCAGCAGGCGGTCTCTCAAGTACCCAGATCCAATACCATGAAGGGCTTTATAAGTTACGACTAGCACCTTGATGCGTATCCGGAGACTGATCGGTAACCAGTGCAGCTTAATAAATCCTTGAAGTTTCTTTGTCTCGGCATGCTTTGGTGTAGGACACGGGGGGTCAGAACAGTAGTATGAGCAGTAATTTTCTCAAAATGGAATTCTTCATTGGGGTTCCTAGGATTTCAACCATTCCTCTTTTTTTTAATTTTATCAAGCGTTTAAATATGATATAGGATATTTTCTGGTGTTCAGGCTAAAAGCCCCTGACATCAATACATCTTCCCAAGGAAAACAAGGGACTGGCTCAGCCACAGGTAGCTCTTGATTTACAACAGTTTGTGAAGTGATCCATCAAAGTTACAATGGCACTAAAAAAAAGTGAGTTATGACCATTTTTCACACTTACAACCATTACAGCATCCCCATGGTCACATGATCAAAATTCAGATACTTGGTTCGTATTAATGAACTGGCTCATATCTGTGATGATTGCCGTGTCTTGGGTCACATAATCACCTTTAGTAACCTTCTGACAAATAAAATTAGTGGGTAAGCCAGATTAATTTAACAGCCGTATTACTAATTTAACAGCTGCAGTGATTCACTTAACAATTGTGGCGAAAAAGGTCATAAAATGGGGCAAAACTCAATTACTGTCTCCAATAACAACAGAAAAAAAATGGGTACAATTATGGTCGTTGCCAAATGTTGATCACGTGACCATGGGGAGGCTTGCGACGGTCATAAGTGTGAAAACACTTTTTTCAGTGCCGCCATAACTTTGAATGGTCCCTAAATCAACTGTTGTTAAGTCGAGGGCTACCCTGGATGGAGAACACTTAAGATCACCAAAAGAACAAATCATTTAATACCTGGATGAAATGAAACCAGATTTAAGCATTGATCAAGAATTTGCAGCTTAGATATTAAACACACATCCTCGAAAACACACAAATTGCGGATGTTTGGAAAATCGAAGACATTCAAAAAAGGAAGTCAAAGTGGTTAGATTTTTTTCAGCGATGACACAAGCATAGATTTAAAGAAGTCTCTCGGAGAGAAACAGAAATGGTGGTCGCTGGAACAAGAGCTGGAAGAAGAAGATGCCTGAATAGCAGTGGTGGGTTTCAAAAATTTTTGGAACCTACTCTGTGGGTGTGGCCTCCTTTGTGGGAGTGGCTTGCCATATGTTCTCTCTCTCTCTCTCTCTCTCTCTCTCTCTCTCTCTCTCTCTCTCTCTCTCTCTCTTTCCTTCCTTTTGTCTCTCTGTCGATTTTTCTTTTTTTCTATCATCTCTCTCTCACTCTTTTTCTTTCTTTCTTTCTTTCTTTCTTTCTTTCTTTCTTTCTTTCTTTCTTTCATTCTTCCTTCCTTCCTTCCTTCCTTTCTTTCTTTCATACTACCTTCCTACCTTCCTTCCTTCCTTCCTTTCTTTCTTCCTTTCTTTCTCTTTCTCTCTCTCTGTGTCTGTCTGTCTGTGTGAGTGTGTGTGCGTGTGTGTGTGCGTGCGTGTGTGTGTCAGTGGTGGGTTTCAAAAATTTTTGGGACCTCTTCTGTAGGTGTGGCCTGCTTTCCGGGTCCACTGGTGGAACCTCTTCTAACTGGTTCGGTAGATTTGACGAACAGGTTCTACCGAATAGGTGCGAACTGGTAGGAACCCACCTCTGCTGAATAGCTACAAAGGTTTTTCTGCAGCTCGGATAGCGTAGCCTTAGAAAGCAACAATCACTCTTAAATGGGAAAACTGTGAACAGAAAAACTCAATTTGAAGAAGGTGAAATCAGTAGAGTGACAAGGAAAAGGAAGAGAGGTCATTAAAATGGAATATTTTTTTAAAAAGATTTTTATTAACAAACATGCAAAATACACACACACACACAAAACTTAGACGTACACCACATTTACACAATACAATACGGACAGGAGCTTCCTGTTCTTTATAATAGCAATCATCCATCGATACCGCTCACCTTATATTATTTCCCCTTCTATTGTATTTCATTTGGATTTCACCATTCTTAACCCTCTTATTTTACTCATAACTATTGTTTTTTTGAGTTTTGTTATATTCCTTCATTGATTCTTGTTTCTTTCCTCCATCCACCTATATACCATTTATCCCATATCTGGTAGAATTCTGATTCTTCTTCTCCCTGGATTTCTTTAGTTAGTTTGTCCATTTCAGCACAATCTATAACCTTTCTTATTATTTCATCTTCGCTTAGGATTAAAATGGAATTTTTAATACTAAACCATACAGTTAGTTAAAAGGTGCTTCCTTGCCTGAAACTGACACAGCTTTTTGCTTATCATTAGGAAGAATTCAGCTGCTGCTATTATTATTAGCAAGATGAATTGCATCCTTTCCATTGTTGTGTTCCAATCTTTTTAAAGAAACCTTGTTTCTGTCTTTAAAAAAAAAAACTTTAATATAGTTGCAACCTCACAATGCCCAACACCCTGTGAAGCATTGGATTGGATTGGATTTATTGCATTTATATGCCACCCTTTTCCCCGAAGGGGACTCAGGGCAGCTCACAATTCAATCAGGGAAGGGGGTACAGACAGGGGAATAAAAAGACGAGACATAACAATACAAAATTTAAAAACACACAACAACCATACCATTTGAGAAGGGGGGCAAAAACTCTTTAGCCCCAGGCCTGTCGGAACAGCCAGGTTTTAAGGGCTTTGCGGAAGGCCTGGAGGGTGGTGTGGGTTCGAATCCCCACGGGGAGCTTGTTCCAGAGGGTTGGAGCAGCCACAGAGAAGGCTCTCCTCCGGGTAGTCGCCAGTCGGCATTGGCCGGCGGATGGAATTCGGAGGAGGCCTAATCTGTGGGATCTGATCGGTCTATTGGAGGTAATTGGCAGCAGGCGGTCTCTCAAGTACCCAGGTCCAATACCATGAAGGGCTTTATAAGTGACGACTAGCAGCTGGCAATCCAGTGCTTTATTTTGTTAATAGATGGAAACATTATCTTGTTTGGGTTTGTGCAAAAATGCACCAATTATGGAGCTGAAATGAGAAAAATGGCTCTAGTCATGAAGATGATATGGCTGAAAAATGGTCAACTTAGGTAAAGTTAAGAATTAATTTAGGAACAGATTCATTGAAGGGCTTGTTTCAACAAGACCAATATCCATGAAAAGCAAGAAATGTTCTTTTTATTTTGTTCCTTAGTTTTTTATATACCCCTTTTTGCAATGGTGGGATTCAGCCAGTTCGCACCTATTCGGGAGAATCGGTTGGTAACTTTCTAAGCAGTTCGGAGAACCAGTTGATGGAAGAAATCTCCTTTTGTTTTTTCCACCTTACAGGGCTAATCCTGTAAGGAAGGCAGGAAGGAAACAGTCTGGAGTTGTTTCTAGCCTCATCTTTATTGCCCTGCTTACAGAAACTGTCTCTCTGGTTAACCCTTATTATATTGTAATAGCTAAGGTGAAGCGCCCATCAACGTGAGTGATGTTGAGTTGGCCATGCCCATCCAGTCACATGACCACCAAGCCCCCACCTACCCTGCTGGTCATTAGAGCAGAGAACTGGTTGTTAAATTATTTGAATCCCACCACTGCCTTTTTGTCTAGAAATATAAGATCATCATCATTTAGCATAGTTTTTAAACACATGATGAAACCTTGGCTATATTGAATAATACTGATCTGTTCTTCTCTCATATCAGTAGAGAGTAAAGTCATACACAACAAGCAAACATACCTGAATGAACCAAGATGGTAAATATGAGATTGAATTGTCTTTCCAACATGGAAGAACATTTTTTTCTGCCTTTGCTCATATTCAAAATATCTGTTATCCTTCATTTTCCAGGTTTTTCACATATAATTCATGAATACATTCATATCTTTTAACCATTTTATATATTGTAACACCATATTAACCAACATTGGGATATTAAACCAAAATATGGCAATAATGTGCCAAGCCTGTTTCACATAAATTAAGTGTCCCCTGTCTTATTTTAAAATTTCAGATTACAACCAGTTCATTTGATATATTGCTTGGAGTTCAGTAAACATAAACATAGTATTTTGTTGAATTATCTTAAGATTATAAGAGACAGGCTTAATACTGTCTAAAATATTGAAGCAATGCGTTGTCCATAAAAGAATGCTTTTTATTTAATTACTAATTAAATAGATCAATCTTGTTATGTCTCACGTTTACAATAGAAATTTACTTGGCTTTTTGGAAAGAAGCTAAGCTTTTCAAACATTAAGAATACAGTTCCATATATGCCATAAATACCAATGGTGATAATGAACTTGCCAATCATGGGGCCTAAATCATAATCAAATGTATGCCAAATATCAAAATGTGGTTCTGTTCTTCTTACTGGATGCTGTGAAGCACTGTGTAATTTTTCCTAATCAAATTATCGGACATAAAAAAATTCTTTAACTGGAAAAATAAAACCAGAGTTTTTAACAAGTGGTTTAATTTCATAATATTTTAAAAAGTCAAAAAATGGGCACGGGGACTCAATGGCTTGTCGATCAGAAAGGTCAGTAGTTCAGTGGTTTGAATCCCTAGTGCCACGTAATGGAGTGAGCTCCTGTTACTTGTCCCAACTTCTGCCAACCTAACAGTTTGAAAGCACGTAAAAATGCAAGTAGAAAAATAGGAACCACTTTGGTGGAAAGGTAGCAGTGTTCCATGTGTCTTCGGCGTTTAGTCATGCCGGCCACATGACCATAGAGACGTCTGTGGACAGCGCTGGCTCTTCATCTTTGAAACAGAGGTGGGTACTGCCCCCTAGAGTTAGGAACAACTAGCACATATGCACCAGGGGAACCTTTCCCTTACCTTTAAAGCAGTGGTGGGTTTCAAAAATTGTTCGAACCTACTCTGTGGGTGTGGCCTCCTTTGTGGGAGTGGCTTGCCACCCATGTGACCGGATGGGAGTGGCTTGCCGCCCATGTGACCGGATATGAAGATGCCAACGACACTTCTCAGAACCACCTTAAATTACCTCTCACACAGCACTGGCATGCATAAGAATATGATGTAAACTTGTTTTTTAAAAGGTATCTTTGGTTTGCGTTAAAACAACTTCAACACACGCAATGTTCTGATTGCACCACAAACGCAGCAGTCATCCTTACCTTTCACAGAGGCACTGAGTTTTATAAATAGGAGCATGATAGTGTAGAATAATCATATCCAAGGACCAGTGGTGGGTTTCAAAAAATGTTTGGAGCCTCTTCTGTAGGTGTGGCCTGCTTTCCGGGTCCACTGGTGGAACCTCTTCTAACCGGTTGGGTAGATTTGACGAACCGGTTCTACCGAATAGGTGCGGACTGGTAGGAACCCACCTCTGCTTTAAAGAGTCGATAAAATATGATGGAACCTGAATAAATGGCAATTTGTCTCGTTCCAGAATACATTTATGTCCATCCAATCTGCCACTGCAGATAGGCAGATTGTTATGATGCTTTTTGGGTCCTCTGTTTTGGAATTATACTTTTCTCTGTACTTGGAGTTACTCTGTTCTATAGGGTTTGGGATCAGTAGGAGCTGACATTCCAAGTTTAGCTCTGTTACTACCATAGAACTGTAAACCTAAGAAGTCAAACTCTCCCTTAGTAGATTGTAATGTTGCGTTCACCACTCTTATTACAGGTACTTTTATTTATTCAAGAGTGACTGTGTATTTTTAGCCCATTGGTTCTCCTTATGCGCATAGCTAGCACTTTAATGCAAAGGAAAAAATAAGCCCTCAAGTACGTGTGCTAATAGCCTGATAAGAAATATGGACAATCAAATCTTGTAGACAAGCCAAGTGAATTGTGACATGAACTGCTATCAGCCTGTTTCCCTTTCAAGAGGGATGTCGGCTGGACATCAAAGATGACCACCCTGGTATTCAGATGTACATATTTGAGGGGAAATGCTTGGCATGACAGCGTCACCCTCTATCAGAAAGCAGGTATTCTTTGGAGATAAGAAACCAATAGAAACAGATGTGATGTCAGAACTGCTTGTATACATAAATTAAGGAGGGGTGTGTGTGTATGCAAAATGATTTCGAAGGAGTTCCAAAATAGCAGATTCAGATATTTCTTCCCGAAGGATATGTGTTTCATTTGGAAATTCCTCCAAAGAATTGATAATAGCAATAGCAATAGCAGTTAGACTTATATACCGCTTCATAGGGCGTTCAGCCCTCTCTAAGCGGTTTACAGAGTCAGCATATCGCCCCCACAGTCTGGGTCGTCATTTCACCCACCTCAGAAGGATGGAAGGCTGAGTCAACCCTGAGCCGGTGAGATTTGAACAGCCGAACTGCAGAACTGCAGTCAGCTGAAGTAGCCTGCAGTGCTGCATTTAACCACTGTGCCACCTCGGCTCTTTAATGCCATGATTTGAGGCCAAGTTACTCTTTCGAGCAAAATAAAAATATGCATGTTGATTTTTCAAAAGTGAAACCATTTTGGATGAATATTTCTTTTCTTATTCAGATGCCGATGTGTCAGGTCCAAACAATAGAAGAGACTTGACTGTTATTCTAAATTGAGGCCTGAATCAAAAACACATATTTTTTTTCCCAAATGCCTTTGCAGTATTTTGAGCATCTGCATGATTTACTTTGGAAATATGAAGGACGGGAACACTAACTTTGAGGATCTTGAAAAATGTAAAATTCTAGGAAGAACCAATCATCCTTTCCCAAATGGTCACCTGGGGTCAATTGAAAATATTTTCAAAGCACCAGAATTTGTGTTCCCTTTTCCAAGATGGGGAATGGTTTTTCTGAGTTTGCATCAGGGGTGGGTTTCAGGCGGTTCGCGGCGGTCCCCGTGAACCGGTTGGTCGGCGAACCCGGAAGTAAGTAACTTCCGGGAACGCCGAAGGATCCACCCGCCCGCCTGCATTTCTTACCCGGTTTTGACGAGTTCTGCGCTTCCACGCATGCGCAGAATGCATACAGCGCCTGCGCGATCCTCCAGGAGCAGCTGGAGCATCGCACAGGCGCTAGTATGCATGCGTGCACTGCGCGCGTGCACGAGGACGCCGGCGGCCTCGTTCCAAGCGAACCGGTTGGAACGGGGCGAGAAACCCACACCTGGTTTGCATGACAATTCCTACCTGCTCAACCATCTGGAAACTTTTTTCTCTACCCGCTTGTTGAAATTGCATAGCAACTGTGCTTCCACAAGCACATAACAACAGTGCAGGAACATTGAACTGAAAGGAGGCATTTAGTTCATCAAGACCAAATCCTGCTCAGTGCAGGAATTTAAACTAAATCATATTAAGGCAAATGGAACCACAATTCATGGCTAATATCACATTCAGCTAGATCATTATTTAATTTACTACTGCGGTTGCTTCCAAGATCGTTTCTCCAAGTACCGTTACTATTCCAGGAATAATTTTCCTTTCCTATGTCCCTGATTTTTTTTTCCTAAGTAAAGAACTTTCTATTTGTCTCTGTTATTATTTTTCTGTTATTTCAGCTCATTTTTCTAATTACCAATAAAGTTTTGAATGATCCGTATTTTAGAATATTAGCTATCCTATCCAGTTTTCTGTTATCTGAAAATGAGAGGAAATATGCCTTTTCATCCACAAAAAGTGGAAAAACTAGAAGACCCAGCACTGATCCTTTCCGATATCCAATAAGGAATACTCTCTGTGATTTTAAAGGCAGCTTATGTGTCTACTTATTAAGTGAGTATTAAGTTTTGCCATCTGCCTCAGAGGTGGGTTCCTACCAGTTCGCACCTATTCGGTAGAACCGGTTCGTCAAATCTACCGAATCGGTTAGAAGAGGTTCCACCAGTGGACCCAGAATCAGGCCACACCTACAGAAGAGGTTCCAACATTTTTTGAAACTCACCACTGGTCCTTGGATATGATTATTCTACACTATCATGCTCCTATTTATAAAACTCAGTGCCTCTGTGAAAGGTAAGGATGACTACTGCGTTTGTGGTGCAATCAGAACATTTCGTGTGTTGAAGTTGTTTTAACGCAAACCAAAGATGCCTTTTAAAAAACAAGTTTACATCATATTCTTATGCATGCCAGTGCTGTGTGTGAGGAAATTTAAGGTGGTTCTGACAAGTGTCGTCGGCATCTTCATATCCAGACACATGGGGGGCAAGCCACTCCCATCTGGTCACATGGGCAGCAAGCCACTCCCATCCGGTCACATGGGCGGCAAGCCACTCCCACAAAGGAGGCCACACCCACAGAGTAGGTTCGAACAATTTTTGAAACCCACCACTGATCTGCCTATACTAGATTACTTGCTGATCAGCATATCATGGGATGTTTGCTTAAATGCTTTTCTGAATCCACTTCAAATTATGTCTATAGCGTTTCCACAGTCCATTAAAGAAGTTATGCAATCAAAGAATAAAAGGCATTTAACCTAGCAAAAGTTGATCTTATCAGTGTTCACTCCTGGTCAAAACTATGTTGCATGTACAGTTATAAATCAACCTCTTTAAGACTTGCTGTAAAATCTTTTCAGCTATCAGTGTCAAACAGAACTGATCTGCGGTTTATTGTAGCTTCGATTTCTCTATGATAATACAGGAGGCTTTAGCAAAAGCTCCAGCTAATTCCTCAGTACAAAAAAATGTAATTCATCTGGTTCCTGGAAATGTAAACTCATTCAGACAGTTCTGCCACCCACTGAAATGGGTTGGTTTAAATAAGAATGGATTAGTGATCAGCCCTCGTGACTTTCTGCATTTCTCCCTAATTTGACAGTACCTATATACTCCTTCAGGTGAGGAATCACACTGTGAGATATTGAGAAATTGCATATACGATTTTTCCACAAGGTAAACGTGTTTCGGTTTCCACATGGCTTTATGAAATCCCCTGACTTATGCAGAATGTGAGGAGGTGGTTATAATTCACAGGATAATGGATGATGTTTTACTAAGGTTGCTGTTTGGGCATAGCAGGACAGTTAGAACTTGTAAATAAAGCATTGTTTGGGAGAAAAAGTCCTTGACAAAGCACATAGGCAGTTTCTGAAAATAAATACTGTTTTAGATAAGAGCTTATTTTACAACACAGAGGAAGTTCTTGGTATATGGGGAAAAAAACCCCCACCATGTATTCACAGAAGGCTACGTTTTAGCCCAATCATCTAAACCTCAGTGAGTATCTTGTCTTTCGTGCCTGATGAATGGTCAATCTGAATTTTAATTAATCAATCATTTACTTATGTTAATGAGACTGTAAATTCTGCTTATCAAGTTGTGGGAAGTTATCATCCAGCCCCCTCCCAGAAAAAATGAAATATCCTAGGAAATATTGAAAAGGCAGAATGTTTCTCTGGATGTGAAAAGAAGCATGTTTTAAAAGACAGAATAGTTGCCTGTAGCTTCCTGCCTACCCCCACTTTGTCAATAGGCCCATTAAGACTAGCCAGGCTAGCCCACTTTACATAATAAAGACTTCACCAGCAGCTACAGAAAGGCATGATAATATACTCAGCTGACTACAAGGCATCTGAGAACTCACCACAGCCTAGAGAGTAGCCCCCTGCATGGCCCCATGGGAGTCTGACAACCAGTCAGAATACATTTCTTACACAGGAACAGGAAGCAGAGAGGTGGGACTAAACAGGGTATAAAAAGCCTAGCAAGCCCCTCCCTCAGCCCTTCTCTTCTTCGCCACCAACATCAAAGCAGGTGATCACCTTTTCTGTTCAGGGCTCAAGCCATGTGGCCCTGTCCAACAATAAACCACCTTTCCAAACAGCCTCCATGTCTCCAGTGTCTTCTTCTCCACTTGGAGCCGAACCCAGAAGGACATTTCTTCCAACAAAGTGATTATGAAGTGACTATTTCAAATGATTATGAAATCACTTGATATTTTCATATCATCGATCAGCACTTGTAGATATATTTGAGGAGCCATTTTCTTTCGCAAGGAACATGTTACGCCGGCCTTTCTCCGCACTGTAGTCTCTTTCAGAACCTACTTATCACATATGGAAAAGCCCAAAATAGACAGGATGTCCAAACAAAACAGATTCAAGCACCGTTTTACTCTCTGCTGAAAACAAGGTCCTGACACGGACAAATGTAATTGATATTTTTTCCTCTTGCCACCGGCTCCGCGATTCTCCTGATAATGCTCTGACCTCTTTGTTTTTCGAGGCTGCTATTCTGGCCCTTATTCTAAGACAAAGGGAAGAAGAATCCATTGGAAGAAAATTGTCATCCTTGCAAATTTTTTTGTCAAGAGCTGCTTAAAAAAAACAAAACACCGCAATGTTAACCAATTGGGTACACTGAGCTCTGTGGACAAGGGTGAACATCTGCATTGGCAACACTTGGCTTCAATTACATCCTCGAAAGGAAGGAGCTAGCAATAAAGCTTGTAGGGATTCTCCTTTGTCAGCAAGGTCACCAATCCAGCTTCTTCCGAAGCCTGTAGCAATTACTAAGTGTTATTTTAGAGAAAGGTGACAACCATGTGAATGGGACTTTCTCAATGGAGCTAAATTAGAAACTGCTTCCACCAGCTCATCTGCTTTTGTAAGCAAACAGAGAGAAGTTTCTTTGAGCTACTCAGTTTTCAGCTTTTTTGGGGCAGAAGTCATTTCATTATTGATTTGATTTGATTATATTTATATGCCGCCCTTTTCCCCCCGAAGGGGACTCAGGGCGGCTCACAATTCAAATCAGGGAAGGGGGGAATACAGACAGAAAATAAAAGACGAAACCTAACAATACATAATTTAAAAACACACAACAGTCATACCAATTCGAGACGGGGGCAACAGCTCTTTAGCCCCAAGCCTGTCGGAACAGCCAGGTTTTGAGGGCTTTGCGGAAGGCCCTGGAGGGTGGTGAGGGTTCGAATCTCCACGGGGAGTTCGTTCCAGAGGGTCGGAGCAGCCACAGAGAAGGCTCTCCTCCGGGTAGTCGCCAGTCGGCACTGGCCGGCGGATGGAATTCGGAGGAGGCCTAATCTGTGGGATCTAATCGGTCTAGTGGAGGTTATCACTGTTATTACTTGAAGAGATTATTCTTTCTCCAGCCCAAGCAAACTACTATATCCATTCATGGTTTCAGGGTAAGTTTATAGCAATAGCAATAGCAGTTAGACTTATATACCGCTTCATAGGGATTTCAGCCCTCTCTAAGCGGTTTACAGAGCCAGCATATTGGCCCCAACAACAATCCGGGTCCTCATTTCACCCACCTCGGAAGGATGGAAGGCTGAGTCAACCCTGAGCCGGTGAGATTAGAACCGCTGAACTGCAGATAACAGTCAGCTGAAGTGGCCTGTAGTACTGCACCCTAACCACTGCGCCACCTCGGCTCATTGATCGCTTGTTGATTGCAATAAAGAATGATGACTTGTAGGCATGAAAAGATCCCTTGAAACAGTCATGGTGTACTTGTAAACCATGTCCCAGTTTCAGGATTTGTGGCCATTACAGCTGTAATCATTCCCAAGCCACAACAAATAAAATCACAATAAACAACACAATAAACCAAGCCACAACAAATAAAAACCAAGCCACAATAAATAAAATCACAATAAACAACACAATAAACCAAGCCACAACAAATAAAACCAAGCCACAACAAATAAAATCACAATAAACAACACAATAAACCAAGCCACAACAAATAAAACCAAGCCACAACAAATAAAACCAAGCCACAATAAATAAAATCACAATAAACAACACAATAAACCAAGCCACAACAAATAAAATCACAATAAACAACACAATAAACCAAGCCACAACAAATAAAACCAAGCCACAACAAATAAAACCAAGCCACAATAAATAAAATCACAATAAACAACACAATAAACCAAGCCACAACAAATAAAATCACAATAAACAACACAATAAACCAAGCCACAACAAATAAAATCACAATAAACAACACAATAAACCAAGCCACAACAAATAAAATCACAATAAACAACACAATAAACCAAGCCACAACAAATAAAACCAAGCCACAACAAATAAAATCACAATAAACAACATAATAAACCAAGCCACAACAAATAAAATCACAATAAACAACACAATAAACCAAGCCACAACAAATAAAACCAAGCCACAACAAATAAAACCAAGCCACAATAAATAAAATCACAATAAACAACACAATAAACCAAGCCACAACAAATAAAATCACAATAAACAACACAATAAACCAAGCCACAACAAATAAAATCACAATAAACAACACAATAAACCAAGCCACAACAAATAAAATCACAATAAACAACACAATAAACCAAGCCACAACAAATAAAACCAAGCCACAACAAATAAAATCACAATAAACAACACAATAAACCAAGCCACAACAAATAAAATCACAATAAACAACACAATAAACCAAGCCACAACAAATAAAACCAAGCCACAACAAATAAAATCACAATAAACAACACAATAAACCAAGCCACAACAAATAAAACCAAGCCACAACAAATAAAATCACAATAAACAACACAATAAACCAAGCCACAACAAATAAAATCACAACAAGCGAACCCACAACTAACCAAACCAGAACAAACCACAGCAAAGGAAACCACAACACATCAAGCCTCAAAACAAACAAAAAAGCCACAACAAATCAAAGCAGAACTAAGCAAACCAAACTATAATCTTTAATTGGTTATGCTTCTTTCAATTCTAAAGGTAAGATGTAGATTTTCAAAGAGAGGATATTTCATAGTCTGTTACATTTCTTAATTCATAATTTATCCTGATATAATCTGTTAGAAATTATCCAATTTATCCCCTGGTGATTTATGCCTTCATTTCTACTTTTATTTCCAAATAGGATCCTATTCCAGTGCAGAAAATCTTTTTAGCTTTTTAGTATATGGACTTTTTATATCCATCTAATATAAAATCTTTTTCTTCCAGATTTTGAAATTTGAAATCCCACTTGACGCAGACCATTAATCAGGATCTTATTTTAAAATACAGCACTTTTTCTTGAGAATAATCATGGCTACCCCACCCACCAAGAAGATGGAAATGACTCGTTGCATATTTCCTGAAGGAAAAGCAATTATTAAGGTTAAAAAGATATAAAATATACAAGTGACTCATAATTGGCTGTTCCTATATTTAAAAAGGCATTTTTTTTCATCCTGAGTAGATAGTATTTCCATACAGATTATGAGTAAACACTCTTCCTCTTTCATAATTTCCATTTAGGTGTTCAGACTGATGCTGTTACCTGGAAATTGGAGAAATTAAGAAGTATTTGGGGCCAAGATGGTTCCTTTTCATTTCTAACCAAGGAGAAATTATTAAAAGTCTCCATTTCTTCCATTAAACGGGGAATTTTTTCAAAGGAGAAACATGCGCAAGATCATACATTGACTCAACTGACTGCGAAAGTTGTTTAATCTTGCAAAGTTGCATTATTCAGATGCAACATCTGAAGAACAGACCTCTCTTAAGATGGTCACAAAGGTTGTAACTGTGAACAAGACCACAGATGTGCCCTCTGGAATGAGCTGCCCACGGAGCTTCGTATAATCCCCGACCTCCGGTCCTTCCGACGCGCCCTAAAAAATTGGCTTTTCCAGCAAACCGGCCTGGCCTGAACAAAATAAAATAAAGGATTGATTATTGTTAATTTTAATTGATTTTTTAAAAATGTTTTGTGAATCTTAATTGGGTTTGTTTTTTGGATATTCTATCTATTTTTTTTAACTTTTATAATATGTATTTTTTTTAATGTTGTACGCCACCCTGAGTCCTTGGGAGAAGGGCGGCATATAAATCCAATAAACCAAACCAAACTATATATTTTTTAAAAAAAATATTGTTTTCCAAACTTCTAAGATTCAATTTTTTTCCCTTAGGTTACAAGTGATTTGCTAAGCAGCTAGTTGGAAACTTTAAAGCTCTCAGTCACAAGGGTATGTTGTATCCTCTCTTGTTTTTGGTAAAGTTTTTTTTTATTTTTCATTTTCATAACATATAACATATCCTCTCTTTTGCCACACACCAAAAGTGACAAGCCTTGAGGAAGAAATGTCCCCCATCACATCATAGACAACCAACAACTATCCTTCATGGGAATTCTGAGGATTATATTCCAAAACCTTGCAAAAGCACCTGTTTAGTCTAAAGCATACTTTGGAATAATACGTATAAACATTCGGGGAAATGTCAGCCTTGTTGAGGCAATAATTCCTAGATTTCCAAACTTCCAGTCAAATTGTGCTTCTGAAGATCCATTAACAAGGTGTGGCTTAGTTGAATTCTTCTGTGATTACCTTACTTGTCATAATAACTTCAGAAAATTTACTTCAAAAACCCTCTGTAGGTAGTCCTCAACTTATGACCACAACTGAGCCCAAAATTTGCACAGCTAAGCAAGACAGTTGTTAAGTAAGCTGTGCCCCATTTTACCTTTCTTGCCACATTTGTTAAGTGAATCACTGCAGTTCTTAAGTTACGTAGCAACAGGGTTGCGAAGTGAATCTGGATTTCCCCAGGTGTCTCAGCTCTCTCTGCAGGCACGCCAGCCGTCGGTTGCCCCAGCTTAGCTCTACTGCTCATGCACGCACGCCTCCTACCAGGGGTGGGTTGCTAATCCCGTTCCAACCGGTTCGGTTGGAACGGGGCTGGCGGCGTCCTCGTGCACGCGCGCAGTTCACGCATGCGTCTTAGCACCTGCACGATGCTCCAGCTGCTCGCGGAGACTCGCGCAGGCGCTGTATGTGCCATCCAGCTGCTCGCGGAGAATCACGCAGGCGCTGTAGGTGCCATGCACCTGCGTGGAAGCGCAGAAGCCTTCAAAGACCGGTAAGGAGCACGGGTGGGCAGGTGGGCCCTTCACTGTTCCCGGAAGTTACTTACTTCTGGGTTCACCAACCAACCAGTGTGCGGGGACCGCTGCGAACCAGTTGAAACCCACCCCTGCCTCCTACCAGCCAGATGGTTTTGGGGTCTCTGTCATGCATGCACAGGTGGTGGATGCAGGAGGCACGTGCGCATGCACGGGAGGGCGGTGAAGGGAGCGCAATGAGGTTGTGCACATGTACAAGGGGGAGCAGGGCACATGTGTAGGGTCACGCACTCATGCTCATGGGTTTCATGCACATGCACAGGGAGGGCAGAATAAATCATGCACGCTTAGACAACAATATCATGGCACCAGCTGGTATGCTGCTAAGTTTCTTTAGGCATTGCAGTATTTTATTTCTTTATGCCACTAAGAAACAAGGGTAAAACATTATTATTTAGAACTGCAGCATTTTGGATTTGGCAGCCCCCCCTCCCCCAAAGGCTGGGAGGAGTGATTGGGGGCATAGGAAAGGTGAATTTCCCCAGTGGTTTTGTTGGCAGTGATGCCGTTGCAACAGATGACTTCTAACCCATTTGTGAGCAATAGTACAGCTGTTTTTCTGAATACTTTGTGAAGTAATGGAAATACCCAGGATTTTGGAGGATGTAATATGTAGTGCGGAGGGACGCAGTGGATCAGGGGCTAAGATGTTGAGCTTGTCAATCAAAAAGGTCGGCTGTTTGGCGGTTTGAAACCCTAGCACCGCATAATGGAGTGGGCTCCCGTTACTTGTCCCAGCTTCTGCCAACCTAGCAGTTCGAAAGCATGTAAAAATGCAAGTAGAAAAATAAAGAGCCATCTTTGGTGGGAAGGTAACAGCGTTCCGTGCGCCTTCAGCATTCAGTCATGCCGTCCACATGACCACGGAGACGTCTTCGGACAGCGCTGGCTCTTCGGCTTTGAAACGGGGGTGAGCACCGCCCCCTAGAGTCAGGAATGACTAGCACATATGTGCAAGGGGAACCTTAATCTTTATCTTTAAGATGCAGTGTGGTGCCATATTGGCAGCATCATCTGCTGATCTATTTGCATGGTAAGCAAATTGGGTCTAGCAGCAGATCTGTGAAAGCCTTCAGGTGGGCCAACACCAGAGGTGAGTTCCTACCAGTTCGCACCTATTCGGTAGAACCGGTTCGTCAAATCTACCAAACCGGTTAGAAGAGGTTCCACCAGTGGACCCGGAAAGCAGGCCACACCTACAGAAGAGGTTCCAAATTTTTTTGAAACCCACCACTGGTCTTTGGATATGATTATTTTACACTATCATGCTCATATTTATAAAACTCAGTGCCTCTGTGAAAGGTAAGGATGACTACTGCGTTTGTGGTGCAATCAGAACATTGCGTGTGTTGAAGTTGTTTTAATGCAAACCAAAGATGCCTTTTAAAAAACAAGTTTACATCCTATTCTTATGCATGCCAGTGCTGTGTGTGAGGTAATTTAACGTGGTTCTGACAAGTGTCGGTGGCATCTTCATATCTGGTCACATGGGCGGCAAGCCACTCCCATCCGGTCACATGGGTGGCAAGCCACTCCCGCAAAGGAGACCACACCCACAGAGTAGGTTCGAACAATTTTTGAAACCCAGCACTGCACATCAACTACCGAAACTCTACTTTGGAGGGGCCCCTCTGGTGCATTCCCTTGCACACTTAAAAAGTACTGTACTCTGATTGACTCCGTCTCTCCCACTGATAGTGTAATTCTGTAATATTTTTTCCCCACTAATCTAGGACTACGCCTACACAACATGCTTGTTCAATTTATCTCATTTGAGTGGGTCAAATGACATACAGTGTGGGAGTTTGGTGTAATGGTTAAGGCACCAGGCTAGAAAACCAGGAGATATGAGTTCTAATCCAGCTTTAGACCCAAAGATTGTTGGATGAACTTCGGCCAGTCATGTTCTCTCAGACTAACTCACCTCACATGGTTGCTGTTATAAGACGGGTGTCAAACTCAAGGCTGGATCCAGCCCATGGGGTACTCAGATCTGGCCTGCGATGCTCCTGCCTGTCAAAATGGGCTCTTGAACTCCATTTTTGGCTGCTATGGCCTTCTGCAACCGTCTGTCAGTGAATACGGAGCTCCAGAAGGACGCGTGTTTCACTGGCAGAGGGTTGTAGGAGGCTGTGGCAGCTGAAAACAGAGCTCGGGATCCTGTTTTTGCTGGCAGTCGGTCCACCACAGGCGCCCCCAACACAAGTGACATTGAGCTGGTCATGCCCACCCTGGCCACGCCCCCCCAGCCCCTCCCCCCCGAGGTCAAACACAACCCTGATGCGGTCCTCAATGAATGTAGCTGGAGAAGCTAATGTGGCTAGCTTGGCAGGCTGGATTGCTGCCAAGGTCAGTCTGTGCTGGATTGCTGCCAAGGTCAGTCTGTGCTGGATTGCTGCCAAGGTCTAGTCTGTATGTTAATAAATCCTTGAAGTATCTTTGTCTTGGCGTCTTTGGTGTAGGACGAGGGGGGTCAGAACAGTAACCTTAAACTGAGATTTAACTGGGCTTGCTAATATTTAATAATGTGCCAATACTGGCTAAGGTGACTTTGTTCCTTGAAAAGATGATTTCCTGATCCTCTGTTGAGTGTGAATCCCCCTTGTATTCATTCACCTGTTTAACTCCACGCTACTATTGCTCATTAAACCTTGGGTTTAATGGCAGTGCCACTGATATGATCACTGAATTGTTAGGCTGTTAGGACAATACAGTAGATACTGTATGAATTGCATTCAGTATCATCAACAGCAAATGCCCAAATGATAAAACCCACATGGTAACATCCTTATTCAAATGTTATCCTTATGTATTCATGTTTAAATGTTTGGTGCAAATCACATTTGCATGATGATGTCATCACACATTTCATCATTTGACTTCTTTTGTTCTCCCTGAAGATGCCCATAGCCATATCTATGCCATTGCCCATTATTTCTTTTTTTTTTCTAGAGAAAAAGATGTTCTATTAGGTTGTAGCTTACCGGTGATAACAAGGAAAATCAAGAGTTACCAGCAATGCTTATAAAATCAGAAAAGCACTTTTATTTACAATTCAATCATATACTGATTAACTCTAGCATTTGGGGCTATTTTACTCTCTAGCCAGACAAAGGAAAATTCAACATAAATATTCCGTTTCACAGGAGAACATTGCGCTGCTAAAAACAAACTTAAACAATACTGCACAAGCTTTGAAAAGTACCAAAACATGAACCCGGTGGGTGGGAGGCTCACAATGTTGTTTTTTTTTTAAAAAAAAACAGGTTATAACCTTGCAATTTTGTCTGGAGTGTACAAATTATTGCTTTCATAATATAGCTAACAATGGCAAAGTAAACTTTTAGCTCTAAACTTTCAAACTTCAATGGTATTTGTATGCCGCCCACTCCCTAGGGACTCTGGGCGGCTCACAACAAATAAAAACATTTAAAACATTTAAAATTACAGAATTAATGCCTTACTTTAAAGGTACATAAGATTGTACCCTCCATTTTATTCAGATATCTTAGCACTAGGTAATGGGATATTTCTATACTATGAACATCTGTCAGTGTTATACCAGTTTAATTGTTGTTATTTCCTTTTCCTAGAGATTTCTGGGAACCATAGTCTTCTTCCAAGTTTCCTAATGTTTCTCAAATATTAGCTTCCATTATTATGTAGAACTATGCTATGCTGGCTGGAGAATTCTGGGAGTTGAAGTCCACAAGTCTTAAAGTTTGCTAATGCTCCGATTTGTAGCGTTGCAAACATGGAGGTGTGAGCATCCATTTATACAGAAACAAATCATCAAATTAAGCACTTTTTAAAATTTAACCCATTTCAACAGAAGAATGAAACGTAGTTTAAAAAAACCCCTCTTGTTGAGATCAACAGGTCTTTAAAATGCTTAGTTCCACCAGGATTAAGCCCATTATGAAAAAAAACACCACCTTCGGAGTATCATGTAATTTTTCACAAGTAGCAGTGAATAAGTTTGTATTTTCTACTTACAGGTTAAAATACATACATATACAAAATACATACATCCATTTGTAGATTTATCCTATTGTATCCCACCTCTGCATAATAAATATGTTCAGAATATGATACACTATTTACAAGAAATCTATAATATATCTCACAGAATATTTACACACATGGCCAATCCTTCAAAAACAATTTGGAAATGACCCATCTTCTAGAACAGAAGGCCAAATCATTGCTTTGTTGAGAAGTTCCTGCAGCCACAACATCCCCACACCAAAATACAAGGGCAATAAAGAAAAGAAAATTAAATAGTCACGCAGCGTGTCACTGGTGGCAGAAGCTCACAGATCCAGGAATGGCACAAAAAGTGGCGCTTTGCGGGCAAAAGAAATACATTTCCTAAAGCTAGCAAATAGTCCTTCTTTTTCTATTCACAAAGTTGTTCTTGTGGGGGCTTTGGTGCTCTGCGAGCCTGTTTTGTTGCAAACAGACATTTCATTACCTAACTAGGTAACATAATCAGTGCTACAATGCAATGCTACTCCTCTCCTATTGATCAACTGTTCATATTTCATGACTTGCATCGATTGTATAAAGATCTCTGGATAGCCCACCCTATTGCACTTCACTTTATTCTCATATGTAATTACTTTGTGTTGAGTATGTAGTTAAGCATGAGTTAGCCTGGCACTACCAAAAGGAAGGCAGGTTTCATTTGGCCCATATTGCACATGGAAGTGCAATATAAAATGTAAAATGAAAGCATAGTTTAGAGCAGGAGTCCCCAACCCCTGATCCATGGATGGGTACCGGGCTGAAACCAGGCCGTGCAAACAAGGAACGCCCCATTCGTGGGATGCAGACAACATACAAAATCACGCCCCTTCTGGTCCACGTTAAAACCTCTCTCCATGGAACTGGTCTCTGGTGCCCAAAAGATTGGGGGGAGGGGCACTGGTTTAGAGACATATCTATAGATTAGTCCAAGATCACAACTCACTTTATGGCTAAATGGAGACACTAAATGGGGAGGGAGTCTTGACCTAAGAGACCGGTTTTCATGAAAAGGCCTAATTTTGGTTTGCATCAGAGGTGGGTTCCTACCAGTTCACACCTATTCGGTAGAACCGGTTCATCAAATCTACCGAACCGGTTAGAAGAGGTTCCACCAGTGGACCGGGAAAGCAGGCCACACCTACAGAAGAGGTTCCAACATTTTTTGAAACCCACCACTGGTCCTTGGATATGATTATTCTACACTCTCATGCTCATATTGATAAAACTCAGTGCCTCTGTGAAAGGTAAGGATGACTACTGCGTTTGTGGTGCAATCAGAACATTGCGTGTGTTGAAGTTGTTTTAACGCAAACCAAAGATGCCTTTTAAAAAACAAGTTGACATCCTATTCTTATGCATGCCAGTGCTGTGTGGGAGGTAATTTAAGGTGGTTCTGACAAGTGTCGTCGGCATCTTCATATCCGGTCACATGGGAGGCAAGCCACTCCCATATGGTCACATGGGTGGCAAGCCACTCCCACAAAGGAGGCCACACCCACAGAGTAGGTTCGAACAATTTTTGAAACCCACCACTGGTTTGCATCCTTTCCAAAGCACATCAGCTCCATTCCTCTCACACCGAGTTGTGATGAGAAAGATCAACAAAGGTCCTGAGCAAGATTTAGTATCATCCAGTTGGTAAACTTGCAAAAACTGTCTTCTAATTTCTTCCGGTTAATGGACTTACACGTTTGGTTTAAGGGAGTCTGCAAGGCTGTAGGATCCATTTATTTTCATCTTTCTAAAAATGTAAACAAATATGGCTGCCGCAGGACCCGCTACGGTGGCTAAACAAGAAACTACGACGATTACAGGAGTCACGTAATCCAGCTCTTCAACTCTGGCTGAAAATGAAACAAACGGGGGGAAAAAATATGAGTATAACATGACAACAATGGCCATTGGCAATGCTATCTGAAAGTTTCACTAGCAAATGTTTATCTGTTTCTGGATTTAACATCCCCTCCTTTTCTTTCTCTTCTGGGGCTGGCATAACTCATAACTCCACCCCACCACTGTAAAATGCTAATTTATTTTCAATTTCTGGAGTGGTTCAGCCTTAAAAATTAATTCATTGGTTTCCTTAATGAAACGTCATTGCTTCACAGTATGCGCTATACAAACTTCACTACACAGAACGTTTTGTGTAGGGGTGAAGGTTGCCATTGTACTTAATTTTCTCGGTAGATGGAAAAGGCGCCGACTTATAATACGAAAATATAGTAGAGAATTATCCTTAATTGTAGTAGTAGAATCCTAATCCTTGTAAATTCAAATGTAGCCCCACTGAGTTCCACAGGTAAGTGCGAATAACTGTGCAAGACCCACAATGGAGTACTCCATTAACCCAATTTTCTGGGTTAGTGGGGTACAAACAATAGCAATAGCAATAGCAGTTAGACTTATATACCGCTTCATAGGGCTTTCAGCCCTCTCTAAGCGGTTTACAGAGTCAGCATATTGCCCCCAACAATCCGGGTCCTCATTTTACCCACCTCGGAAGGATGGAAGGCTGAGTCAACCTTGAGCCGGTGAGATTTGAACAGCCGAACTGCAGAACTGCAGTCAGCTGAAGTAGCCTGCAGTGCTGCATTTAACCACTGCGCCACCTCGCAGTGGCGCAGTATTTACAAGGCAAACTGAACCATCAATTAACCACGCGGGATGGGTGTCCACATTATGCTTGGCCGACTGGTAAATCGAGGCTATGTGATATCCCAAGAAAATAGAACTTCCCCCAGGGGAAATTAATGAGATTTATAGGGTTTATCCCAAGCATATTTCAAAAGTAAATTTTATAAAATTCAATGGGATCAATTCCCAAAGAAGGTAAAGTTGAGCCCAGTTTGGTCACAGACCATACAGATTTCAGTCCCCTTTATAGCAATGTTTATACCATGTCACCTTCATGGACAGAGAGTCCTGATACAGAAATACACATTTTTGGAGAAGAGGGGCGAATAATATCACCCGCAATCCCCTAAGACGCCTTTCCTAAATCTTGTAAGTTTCCAAATGCATGGTTCCCAACATCTAGAATAACTCTCTACCGTGCCATGATGTCTGGAGAATTTGGGGAATTAAATTTCCAATATCAGTTTGGGGGAAAGATTCCACGCAGATTAATATGGAAAATTAATCAACTTTAATTAGGAAAAGAGTAAAATTGCGCTAAAGGGAATGCAAGAGAATAGTGAAAAGGCTAAGGTGTTCGACCCACAGAAAACACTGCATTTCTGATCATTTTTCTTCACTGTTATTTTCCTCTTGTATATAATTTTTTTTATACAGGTAGACCTCAACTTACAACTATTCAAAGTTACAACATCACTTAAAAAGGAGACTTATGACTAAATTTTCAGACTTACTACCTTTGAGACACCCCCAGAATCGGGGGATCAAAATTTGGACACTTGGTAACCGGCATTCATTTATGATGGTTGCAGTGTCCCGGTGTTTGTGTCTGTGTGTGTTTGTTTGTGTGTGTGTGTGTCACATGATCCCCATCTGCAACCTTCTGACAAGCAAAGTCAGTGGGGAAGCCAGATTCGCTTAACAACCGGGTTACTGACTTAACAATTGCAGGGATTCACTTAACAACTGTGGCAAAGGAAGCTCATAAAATGGGGTAAAATTCACTTAACTGCCTTGCTTGGCAGCAGAAATTTTGGGCTCCTTTGTGGTTGTAAGTAAAGGACCACCTGTATAACGGCTAGTTTGTTGTCTAAGCAATGTCTTTTAGTATTGTAGTAGTATTTAGTAGTAATAACCCAACAATTCAAGGTGTTGGTTATTACCTTTAAAGCCCTACATGGCTTAGGGCCAGCATACCTGCGAGACCGCCTACTGCCACATTCCTCCCAACGGCCGGTGAGATCCCACAGGGTTGGCCTCCTTCAGATGCCATCAGCCAGACAATGTCGGCTGGCGGCTCCCCGGAGGAGGGCCTTCTCTGTGGCTGCTCCGACCCTGTGGAATGAGCTACCCCCAGAAATCCGGACCCCACCCACTCTCATGGCTTTCAGAAAAGCTGTTAAAACCTGGCTATTCCTGCAGGCCTGGGGCTGTTGACCTCATTGTTGAGGTCCAGCCCCGATCATAACATATGTATGTGTGTTGATTTTAGCCTGTTTTATTTTCATTTCTTTATTATTCTTCCCCCCCCCCCCCTTCGTTGTAAGCTGCCTGGAGTCCTCCGGGATTGGGCGGCCTATAAATCGTACAAATAAATAAATATTGCAAGAATCCTAGCCAGGGAAAGGAAGAGCTGATCTCATAACTTTTGGGGGCTGCTACCCAATAAGCATGGAGTGTTAAGGCAATGCAATCTGCTAGCAGTATTAGTGCAATACGGTTATATGACTCAAGATTGAAAAAATATATACCAATTATTAGGATCTCTTCTGTATTATTTCTGTCATCATCAGAAACATCCTCCAGGTACAAAACTGTATTGTTTTTCAGTGCTGCTTGTGATGTCACAGAGGTCATTATTTTTGGCGCTGTATCTGATGTAGACGTTGAAATCAATTCCGGTGCTCTTATTTCTGATGTAATAGACACTAAGGCTTTCAGTGTTGCACGAGATGTAGTTGATATAGTTTCTGATGCTGCATCTGATGTAAAGGACGTTGTTGTGGTAAATACTGTTGTTTCAGATGGGGTGTTTAGTGCTGTTGTCTCAGATGGGGTGTTTAATGCTGTTGTCTCAGATGGGGTGTTTAGCGCTGTTGTCTCAATTGGGGTGTTTAATGCTGTTGTCTCAGATGGGGTGTTTAGTGCTGTTGTCTCAGATGGGGTGTTTAATGCTGTTGTCTCAGATGGGGTGTTTAGTGCTGTTGTCTCAGATGGGGTGTTTAATGCTGTTGTCTCAGATGGGATAGTTAACGTTGAAGTGGCTGTTGAAAAGACTGAACCTAAAGAAAGAAAAATATGTACTTCTGTTAATTATTTAAAGAAGAAGGTAGTTACTCTTGACAAGTATAAAATCAAACTGCGTGATGATAATATATATGAGTGTTAACGTTGAATGTTTTCAATATGAATGCTCAAGCATCTGAGATCACAAAAAGATCCCTTATATATTAGTTTTTTTGTTTATTTGAATGTAAAATATTTGACATTCAGACTTTAGCTAGAGAATATTTAACATTAACACTGAAATGACTTGAGTGCAGGAAGATAGTCTTCTCATCCCTGCCTTAATCCTCTCCTTTTACAATCGGATTCTAAGCAGGAAAACTTTCTAAGGATAGCTGGGACATTTAGAAACGGAGTTAATGATCACACACTCTTGTATTATGTAGTACAGAGCCGAGGTGGCGCAGTGGTTAAATGCAGCACTGCAGGCTACTTCAGCTGACTGCAGTTCTGCAGTTCGGCTGTTCAAATCTCACCGGCTCAAGGTTGACTCAGCCTTCCATCCTTCCGAGGTGGGTAAAATGAGGACCCAGACTGTGGGGGCAATATGCTGACTCTGTAAACCGCTTAAGAGAGGGCTGAAAGCCCTATGAAGCGGTATATAAGTCTAACTGCTATTGCTATTGCTAGTATATTACTGTTATTAAAGGCTCTCAAAATGACCTACAATAAATATTGTAAAATTTATTAGCGCATTAAATCTAAGGATCTCAAACTCTGATTTGCAAATGATTTTTAAAAAAAATCTATGATGTGTTCTGTGAATAAGAACAGGCCGACCAATGAATATCTTTCTCTTGCAATATTAAATAAGTGGCTATTATTGGACCCTTCATAATTAAAACCAGACTGGCTATAACAGGACTGGCGATACAAAATTGTCACAAATGGAAAGGGGAAAACCATGCTTTGCAAGGCCAGTAGTTTTGAGGATACAATCTGTAAGTGCATTCAGAATGTGGCCCCTTACATTCCCAGCAGTTTTATACCTTGCACAGAAATATATAGTG